>NC_059212.1:35218254-35312287 GCF_020615455.1 Coregonus clupeaformis
CATGAACTAAACAGTTTACTTACATCAATGTACATTAATGCATCAATTAATTTGGTCCTGTCTTATTGTAATTGTAATTACAGTGTAATAACCATGTAATAACATTGCAATGTAATACATCTTGATTATTCTACTACTTTTACTTCACATTTTGGTATTCAGGCTAAGTCATGTAACATATGCTGGAAGAAGAATCTAAACAGGAATTTGAAATATATAACTCAAACTAGACAGAGAGAAAGAGAGATAGCGAGAGAGAGAGAGAGAGAGAGAGAGAGAGAGAGAGAGAGAGAGAGAGAGAGAGAGAGAGAGAGAGAGAGAGAGAGAGAGCGAGAGAGAGAGAGACTGCGGGACATCCATCAGGACAAAGAGCCAGAGATTGCACAAGACTGCACAAGACTAAAGAGGATCTCTCTCGCACTTTCAAACTCCCACTGTTCTCCCCTCTCCATCCCAAACAAATAGACCCTTCTCTTCAGGGGTATTAAGATCCCTAAACACAGACAGAAATGGCAGCTAATCCTGCTATAATGTTCACCTGGATGAACAAAGCCAGGCTGCTGATATGAAAGTATCAATAATCATAACAATAATAATCCATGTTAAAGTATCAAGTTGGTTCAGGCGAGTACAAAAAATCCATGCAAATTGTTTTACCCACAGTGGTGTGAAGCAATTATAGATTTAAAGTTTGTTTTGCATTGCTGAATTTATTTAATTTTTTCCTCTGCATTTAATGTTTATTTTAATTTTTACTCCAATATTTTTATATTTTGAATATTATTATTTTATTTTGAAGATATTCATTTATAAGCCATGCATGCTGTTGTTATTGTATCATCAAATATGGGTGGCAAGATGTGTAATGACAAACTCTACTAGCATATTCTCTACATATGTTGAAAGAAATGTAAAATGACGAAAAACCAAGAGAAGAAAAACACGAAAACCATTAAGTACCTCCTAAAATCCTTTCTGTGGTGACCATTGTTCTGGGGTTAACCTGCTCTGTCAAATAAGACATGTCTGTATTTACATTCTGAGCTGACTTTGGCTACACAGATGCTGAACCCTGTTCCACTCTTGTTTAAATCCACTCTTCTAGGTTAATTCGCACACAAATATGCACAAAGCTGCAGAGGTTTCTTAATTTCCTGTGCAGGCCACACACAACTACAAAGATCCCTTTGGCTTAGAGCTAAGAGCTGGACAACTCTGATCCTGAGAAACTGGAATCTGCAGTAATATTTTTTTCACTGTCAAAATATGCTTTAAACAAAGGGCTTTGTCTCTCAGCTCATGAAGTTCTGACCATGTAATTTATTCAAAATAATTCATAGTTTCATATAATACCTGTTTTCTTAATTTGGTCATTTCCTCATGCAAAATCGAATCTCCTATGGTTCTCATACTGTTTACAGTATACTGGAAAATATTTAATAAGGACATTGTTCTATTGTTTGTTATCAAGGCTTCTGGATGTGTGGGAAATTATTGAGGATGCAATGAGCAAATCAATAAGAGTAAAGCACAGACATTTATCTCAATGACAAATTACTGACATTACAATCAATAACATCTTCAGTAGCCAACAAAATGCAAAGGAATAGCGAGAAGGAGAGGGAGGAAGAGAGACAAATGGAGAAAGAGAGGGAGAGAGAGAAAGGTACAGTGAAAAGAAAGACAGAGGAAGCCAGCCAACATAGTTCATTCTCTCGCCTGTGTGTAACTGTGCTCCATCAGTGCACAGGCCCTCTCAGCCAGTCCAGCCAGCCCAGCCTGCCCAGCCAGCCAAGCCTTCCCCGTGAAACCTAACCCATTGGCCCGGCCCACTCGCCCAGGCACCCAGGCCCCAGAAATGCAAAGAACGTGCTGAAAGGAGAAAAGCAGACCAGGCAGGGGGAAAGAGACCAAAAAACCTGGAATAAAACAGGGCCACCTGATCCATACCAGCAGTAGTGGCGTGGCCGACCCAAACAGAGCACTCATTGTCTGTGGCATTCATCTCAAGAGAGCTGCTCTCTGTCGTCCCCTCCACTCCCATCTTACACTGCACTGCAGAGTCCTCCCATAGCAAGCTGTAGGCTACACGCCTGGAGCTCCAACTACCCTAGGTACGTAGCCACCTGGCTTCAAACAAACCAACAAGCCCCCTCTCTCTACCCGTTGCTATCCACACACACGGACAACGGAACACAAGCACACACACAGGCAGACACAGACACTGTACACACACCCGTATCCATGAGGCAGCAGACAGGAGTTAGGCAGATGCGGCTAGTGAATAATTAAAAAGTGGAAATGCATGGTTGATCTGGGACATTTCATTTCCACACCTTTAAAATGCCTCTTTCTGCTCAGGCACCCAACAGGCCAAATAAGGTTCAAAGAGCTAGTCTGGGCCTGGCCTTCCTAGTCGGCCTCCGAAGGACAAGAGTGGCCTTCTTCCGTTGAGGGGGCTCCAGTGGTGGTGGCTGGACTTCCACACCTGTGTTTGCTTTTTACACAGTAATTAAGGAGTTGGATGGAATTTTGAGGCCGCTAGTACAAAGTAGCTCACTCAGAATAAGGAACAGGGGGTGGGTGAAGAATCTTGGCTCCCATTTAAATGTGGCTGGAAAACCTGAACGCCACATGATTAGTTCTGAAGGGTGTGCACACATATCACATTGCCATGACTTGTCATGTGAGGTTGCTTGAAGCAATGTGATGTTGCTTGAAGCAATGTGAGGTTGCTTGAAGCAAATATTTATGTCAGAAAATAAAGATTGAATTTATAGGGAAACTTGAATTTAGATATTGTTGATGTTGTTGTACCAGATTGTCATCAGAAATAGCATCAGCTTTCATTTGATCACATCCACCAAATAACATAATAATAATATTTATTTATGTCCAGAAAGTGGACAGCAAGTAGTTTGGCAATCAAAGCATCCATTTTTACGTTGAATAAGAGAGGCAGGGTTTTTGTCCCTGTCAAGAAGACAAATATACAGAGCTGCAGAATTATTGAGTGTTTTGCCCGCATAATAAAAAACACAGGAAACTCACAGACGGGCTTAATGCTGACTAAGGAACAGGCAGAGAGAAAGACAAGAAGAAGATTGAATGGAAAATAAAAATAAAACGTGGAGTTGAGCCAATGCACTGTTACAGAGGTAAGTAGGAGTAGTGAAGGGTCACTGTAAGTGCAAAGAGAACTCAAAGTCATAACGAACAGTTACTCTGGCTTCGGATGGGACAGCTCTACCCACTTTTCTCACAATCCTCTAAGCTCATTTCACTTTTAGTTAAGAAAAACTAGGGAGGTCAGGAAATATATTACAACAAAATGTTCTAGATGTAATGTCATAACAGAACATTCCATATTTGGTCTACTATGTCCCATGCAGTGTGATATTGAATAATTTCACTATAGATTACAATGATTCATGCGAAATTAATCCTTGCCAAAATGTTTCATTTCTTGTTTTTTGGGAGTTTTGCTTAGTCAATGCTTAAACTCTATTAATGTGAACATTTCAAAAAATCTAAAAGAAAAACATTCCTGCCATGACCCTGGTTGTCAGGCAGGCTTGCCTCTGTCAGACCTTTAAACAGGATACTCTTGTTATTAACCATCACTGACACAATCCAAATGGAACCCATCTTTATTTGGAACGCAAATGGCGTACAGAACGCCTCAACTCTCTCCACTCTCTCACCAGAGTAATTTATTACAGAGGGACAGGAGTTTTGACAAATCGCTGGGCTCAGCGAATTTAGTTGTCAGTCCCTCCGCTGTGAGTGTGCCCGATTTATAGGTGCTCTCAAGCCAGTGGCAGGGTTCAAAGCAGCCGGGGGGAGGGGGCATTGGGGTGAGTATGACGCATGGGGATTTCACAAATATGGTGGAACACACACATTTTGCTGTAAATCTGACCAGAGCATGGGGGAGTAGTGGCGGGCATGGGAGGTGGTCAGTGACAGGGATAGTGGTGGTGGGTGTGGGGGGGTTGATTGAAGGCTGGTTTAAATAATTGACTTGGGAATTAACTAAACCAGTTTTTAAATGGTCTGTGGATTATTATTATCCTGTACAGATGTAGTAACTTAATTTCACCAGTTTCTCACAGCACAGCCTGGTCTCAGAGCAAAACGTATTATATTTTATTAAAATCCATGCCACTCCATTTAGTATTATATGTTACTTTACGTTAGGTTACATTACATTTTGTTATAACATAGTAAATGTAAATCCAGGACATTCAAATTAGTATGTTATGTTACATTTGGTGTGGACAGTAGGTTAAAAGAAAAGGAGGGTGGTCATGTACATTTCAGTAAATGCTCTTACCCAGAATGATTTACAGTAGTGAGTGGGACACATTTTGTTTGTTTTTCCAGTACTGGTCCCCCATGGGAATTGAACCCACAACCCTGGCGTAGCAAATGTCATGCCCTACCAACTGAGCCACATATAACACAAACTACTAGCAACCCAAAGGTTGCGTGTTCAAATGTCATCACGGACAACTTCAGCATTTGAGCTAATTAGAAACTTTGCAACTACTTACTACTTTTTAGCTACTTTGTAGTTACTTAGCATGTTAGCCATCCCTAACCCTAACCTTAACCCTTTAACCTAACTCGTAAACCTAACCCTAACCTTAACCCTAACCTTAACCCCTAACCTAACATAGCATATCATACTAAAGCAGGTAGCTTAGTGGTTAAGAGCGTAGTGCCAGTAACCGAAAGGTCGCTGGTTCTAATCCCCGAGCCGACTAGGTGAAAAATCTGTCGATGTGCCCTTGAGCAAGGCACTTAACCCTAATTGCTCCTGTAAGTCGCTCTGGATAAGAGCGTCTGCTAAATGACGTAAATGTAAAGCAGTCAGACTTAATATATCATACTAAACGGGTCAAATGCGATCAAGAGGTAGGATACAATATGTCCTACAATTCGTGTTATATTGTACGACAGCTATTACATTGGTAGGCCAATGTAAAGTAACATATCATAGTAAATGGAGTGGCATGGATTTTAGTAAAATATCATTTTGATCTGAGGCCAGGTTGCAGAGCAAGAAAATAGTCCTGCAGCAACAGGAACGTGAATTGTTATGTGTATAGTAATTAATGGACATTTTTGTAAGGGTTGTTACAATTTTTTGTTAGGTCAAATCAAGTCTGAAATGTTAAAGTGGAAATTACTAACTTTAGAAGCCTTTTAAACCTTGCGCAGGAAAATGATCTGTGATTATCTGCGACAACAGAGTGATCAAATTAAGATAACACACCTGTAGTAATTAAGGAGGCATATCATTGTCCAGTGAATATGAAATTCTGTGCATTTTGAAAACAAACGTATTGGTGAAGGAAGAGGTATGCAAACAAATATAGGTCATCTGCACACATTTTCGACCACTTACAGGAAAACACACTCACACTTCCTAACTAGCCTTATTGAACATTAAACTTTCACCCCAAGCCAACCCACCCCTCTGTAAATATTTAGCTTCCATTTAATGGAGTGGCTTTCTGCTACTGTCTGACCATGATAACCAATGTGAGGTGGTTGGCTCAATGTCACACTAAATGGATCTGTGAATAGCTGCTCTAACAGAATTAGAAATCATGAGTTACCTATCTGACCTGTTGAATCATTGCACTATGCGTTGGTTATTTATAAAACTTACCACAGATTTAGATGCATCTCTCCTTTTCATTGCTGAGATTTTTTTGTTGTTGATATTCTAGCACAATTATTCCAAAAAACTAGGCCTAATTCAAATTTGCTAAATAAATCAGTTAGCAAATGATAGGTTGAAAGGGGAACTCCTACGCTAGCTGTACATGTCTTGTTCTCCATCATTAATTCATATACACATTTCTTTTCACAAATTGAGCATTAGTAAGCTAATTGGCTAAATTGCTAAACCACAGATTAAACATATTCCTGTAAGATCGGCCCCAATTACCGTGAGAATTTGTGGGAACACAGTTAAAACAAGAAGCAAATTTGAATCTGTGCTAGCAATCTAGGTAGCAAATTACCAATGCTAAATAGAACTAAATAGATTTAAGAATTCAAGGATTAGTCCATGAGCCAAGCAGGTATAACAGAGCCAAGAAGGTATAACAGAGCAAAATATGTATAACGGTGCAAATTTGGGGGTCTGGCTCATGTGCTAGATGAGATGCTTCACCTTTCAACCTATCATTGCAAATTTTAAGTCGTATTTTGGAACAATTTAGCTAGAATTAGCTGATGCCATTTATTTATTGTTATTCCTTCTGGGAATGAAGAGTTTTCTATGGATATATGAAATAAATGCAGTGGGACATGGACAAAGCTGGACTTTAGGACACTCCCAAGGTATGACAAGTTTGTTGCAAGGGTGAAATATGCTTTTAAATGAATTTTATGAAACACAATACCTTCAGAAAGTATTCATACCCCTTGACTTATTGCACATTCTGTTGTGTTACAGCCTGAATTCAAAATTGATTAAATTGATTTTTTTCCTCACCCATCTACACACAATGCCCATCATGACAAAGTGAAAACATGTTTTAGAAATGTTAGCAAATTTATTGAAAAGGAAATACATAAATATCTAATTTACATACAGTACCAGTGAAAAGTTTGGACACACCTACTCATTCAAGGGTTTTTCTTTATTTTTAATTTTTTTTACATTGTATAATAATAGTGAAGTCATCAAAACAATGAAATAACACATATGGAACCATGTAGTAACCAAAAAAGTGTTAAACAAATCAAAATATATTTTATATTTGAGATTCTTCAAATAGCCACCCTTTGCCTTGATGACAGCTTTGCACACTCTTGGCATTCTCTCAACCAGCTTCACCTGGAATGCTTTTTAGAACAGTTTCGAAGGAGTTCCCACATATGCTGAGCACTTGTTGGATGCTTTTCCTTCACTCTGCAGTCCAACTCATCCCAAACCATCTCAATTGGGTTGAGGTCGGGGGATTGTGGAGGCCAGGTCATCTGATGCAGCACTCCATCACTCTCCTTCTTGGTAAAATAGCCCTTACACAGCCTGGAGGTGTGTTGGGTCACTGTCCTGTTGAAAAACAAATGATAGTCCCACTAAGCCCAAACCAGATGTGATGGCGTATCGCTGCAGAATGCTGTGGTAGCCATGCTGGTTAAATGTGCCTTGAATTTTAAATAAATCACAGACCAGCAAAGCACCCCCACACTATAACACCTCCTCCTCCATGGTTTACGGTGGGAACTACACATGCGGAGATCATCCGTTCACCCACACCGACACGGCGGTTGGAACCAAATATCTAAAATTTGGACTCCAGACCAAAGGACACATTTCCACCGGTCTAATGTCCATTGCTCGTGTTTCTTGGCCCAAGCAGGTCTCTTCTTCTTATTGGTGTCCTTTAGTAGTGGTTTCTTTGCAGCAATTTGACCATGAAGGCCTGATTCACATAGTCCCCTGTGAACAGTTGATGTTGAGATGTGTCTGTTACTTGAACTCTGTGATGCATTTATTTGGGCTGCAATTTCTGAGGCTGGTAACTCTAATGAACTTATCCTCTGCAGCAGAGGTAACTCTGGTTCTTCCATTCCTGTGGCGGTCCACATGAGAGCCAGTTTCATCATAGCGCTTGATGGTTTTTGCGACTGCACTTGAAGAAACGTTCAAAGTTCTTGAAGTTTTCCGTGTTGACTGACCTTCATGTCTTAAAGTAATGATGGACTGGTAGTGTAAGTAGTCACACCCTTGAGTCAATACATGTTTGAATCACCTTTGGCAGCAATTACAGCTGTGAGTGTTTCTGGGTAAGTCTCTAAGAGCTTTGCACACCTGGATTGTACAATATTTGCACATAATTTTTTTCAAACTTCTTCAAGGTCTGTCAAATTGATTTTTGATCATTTCTAAATGACCATTTTCAAGATTTGCCATAGATTTTCAAGCAGATTTAAGTCAAAACTAACTCGGCCACTCAGGAACATTCACTGTCTTCTTGGTAAGCAACTCCAGTGTAGATTTGGCCTTGTGTTTTAGGTTGTTGTCCTGCTGAAAGGTGAATTCATCTCCCAGTGTCTGGTGGAAATCAGACTGACTCAGGTTTTCCTCTAGGATTTTGTCGGTGCTTAGATCCATTTATCCTGAAAAACACCCCATTCCTTAAGGATTACAACCATACCACAGGAGGTATAATGGCCGGAACGGAGCAATTGGAATGGCATCAAACACCTGCAGACAACGTGTTTTATGTATTTCATAACATTCCACTAATTCCATTCCAGTCATTACCACGAGCCCGTTCTCCCCAATTAAGGTGCCACTAATCTCTTGTGAAGCATACCCATAATGCAGCCACCACTATGCTTGAAAATACGGAGAGTGGTACTCAGTAATGTGTTGTATTGGATTTGCTCCAAATATAACACTTTGTATTCAGGACAAAAAGTGAATTGCTTTCCCACATTGCAGTATTACTTTAGTGCCTTATCGCAAACAGGATGCATGTTTTGGAATATTAGTATTCTGTACAGGCTTCCTTCTTTTCACTTTGTCAATTAGATTAGTTATGTGGAGAAACTACAATGTTGTTGATCCATTCTCAGTTTTCTCCTAGCACAGCCATTAAACTCTGTTTTTTAAAGTCACAATTGGCCTCATGGTGATATCCCTGAGCGGTTTCCTTCCTCTCCGGCAACTGAGATAGGAAGGATGCCTGTATTTTTGTAGTGACTGGGTGTATTGATACACCATCCAAAGTGTAATTAATAACTTCACCATGCTCAAAGGGAAATTCAATGTCTGCATTGTTTATTTTGACCCATCTAGCAATAGGTGCCATTCTTTGTGAGACATTGGAAAGCCTATCTGGTCTTTGTGGTTGAATCTGTGTTTGAAATTGCTCGACTGAAGGACCTTACAGATCATTTTAAAATTTACATTTACATTTACGTCATTTAGCAGACACTCTTATCCAGAGCGACTTACAAATTGGTGCATTCACCTTATAGCCAGTGGGATAACCACTTTACAAAATGTTTTTTTGTTTGGGGGTGGGGTAAGGGGGGGTAGAAGGATTACTTTATCCTATCCCAGGTATTCCTTAAAGAGGTGGGGTTTCAAGTGTCTCCGGAAGGTGGTGAGTGACTCCGCTGTCCTGGCGTCGTGAGGGAGCTTGTTCCACCATTGGGGTGCCAGAGCAGCGAACAGTTTTGACTGGGCTGAGCGGGAACTGTGCTTCCGCAGAGGTAGGGGGGCCAGCAGGCCAGAGGTGGATGAACGCAATGCCCTCGTTTGGGTGTAGGGACTGATCAGAGCCTGAAGGTACGGATGTGACGTTCCCCTCACAGCTCCGTAGGCAAGCACCATGGTCTTGTAGCAGATGCGAGCTTCAACTGGAAGCCAGTGGAGTGTGCGGAGGAGCGGGGTGACGTGAAAGAACTTGGGAAGGTTGAACACCAGATGGGCTGTGGCATTCTGGATGAGTTGTAGGGGTTTAATGGCACAGGCAGGGAGCCCAGCCAACAGTGAGTTGCAGTAATCCAGACGGGAGATGACAAGTGCCTGGATTAGGACCTGTGCCGCTTCCTGTGTAAGGCAGGGTCGTACTCTCCGAATGTTGTAGAGCATGAACCTACAGGATCGGGTCACCGCCTTGATGTTAGCGGAGAACGACAGGGTGTTGTCCAGGGTCACGCCAAGGCTCTTCGCACTCTGGGAGGAGGACACAACGGAGTTGTCAACAGTGATGGCGAGATCATGGAACGGGCAGTCCTTCCCCGGGAGGAAGAGCAGCTCCGTCTTGCCGAGGTTCAGCTTGAGGTGGTGATCCGTCATCCACACTGATATGTCTGCCAGACAATCAGAGATGCGATTCGCCACCTGGTTATCAGAAGGGGGAAAGGAGAAGATGAGTTGTGTGTCGTCTGCGTAGCAATGATAGGAGAGGCCATGTGAGGATATGACAGAGCCAAGTGACTTGGTGTATAGAGAGAATAGGAGAGGGCCTAGAACTGAGCTCTGGGGGACACCAGTGGTGAGAGCACGTGGTGCGGAGACAGATTCTCGCCACGCCACTTGGTAGGAGCGACCGGTCAGGTAGGACGCAATCCAAGAGTGAGCCGCGCCGGAGATGCCCAACTCGGAGAGGGTGGAGAGGAGGATCTGATGGTTCACAGTATCAAAGGCAGCAGACAGGTCTAGAAGGACAAGTGCAGAGGAGAGAGAGTTAGCTTTAGCAGTGCGGAGAGCATCCGTGACACAGAGAAGAGCAGTCTCAGTTGAATGACCAGTCTTGAAACCTGACTGGTTTGGATCAAGAAGGTCATTCTGAGAGAGATAGCAAGAGAGTTGGCTAAAGACGGCACGCTCAAGAGTTTTGGAGAGAAAAGAAAGAAGGGATACTGGTCTGTAGTTGTTGACATCAGAGGGATCGAGTGTTGGTTTTTTGAGAAGGGGTGCAACTCTCGCTCTCTTGAAGACAGAAGGGACATAGCCAGCGGTCAAGGATGAGTTGATGAGCGAGGTGAGGTAAGGGAGGTCACCGGAGATGGTCTGGAGAAGTGAGGAGGGGATAGGGTCAAGCGGGCAGGTTGTTGGGCGGCCGGCCGTCACAAGTCGCAAGATTTAATCTGGAGAGAGAGGGGAGAAAGAAGTCAAAGCATAGGGTAGGGCAGTGTGAGCAGGACCAGCAGTGTCATTTGACTTAACAAACGAGGATCAGATGTCGTCAACCTTCTTTTCAAAATGGTTGACGAAGTCATCCACAGAGAGGGAGGAGGGGGGGGTTGAGCAGGGAGGAGAAGGTGGCAAAGAGATTCCTAGGGTTAGAGGCAGATGCTTGGAATTTAGTGGTAGAAAGTGGCTTTAGCAGCAGAAACAGATGAAGAAAATGTAGAGAGGAGGGAGTGAAAAGATGCCAGGTCCGCAGGGAGTCTAGTTTTAAGCAATAATAATAACAGTTAAGCATTGTCCCTAGGATAGCGATAGAAGTATGTCCTATAATAATGCAGTTAGTGGGACTCTAAACAGGCAGGTCAGAGACAGGTTCACTCCCCAACAGGCATCAGTGCCAAGGAGGGTCTGGATGGTCTGATGCTGTAGACCAGGGCGATTTGAGGGAGTGACCTCCTGTCACCACTCCCCCACTAATGAAGACCAGATGCCCCTTCCCCAACACACTCACGAACACGCACGCTTGAACACACACACACACACACACACACACACACACACACACACACAAAAGCTGTAAAAGGGTGCCCTATCCCTATCTATCCGTTGTCATTTATATTTACTCTCTATTTATCCCTACATCTCTCATGGTCTAAACAACATAAAGTTGTTATGTTGGATTGAGTTTAGTATAGGGGGGTTTCCACACATTACAGCTGAGGCCCCAGTGGGGTAGTGGGTGAGATGGAGTTGTTCTTGTCACCAGTCCCTGCCTGTTGTTAAATCCCTTCTCTCAGCAGGCTTTAGGGTTGGAGAGGATCCCAAGAGCATCTGCCGAAGGAGACAATATAGAACTGAGAGCGAGAGAGATGGTTTGAAAGGCCATGGCGAGCAGAGAGGTTGTTTGAAAGGCCATGGGGAGCAGAGAGGTTGTTTGAAAGACCCTCTCTGATAATAACTGACTGGGGCTCAAGTGTTCTCAAGTAGAGGGGAAATGCTTTTGTCAACATCCAAGATACAATCATCGTTAACATAAACACCTAATACTTGACCCAAACCCTCTTTTGAACATCATTAATCATTATGTATTATCATTGATGTGACAATGCATCACACATTAATATTGATTCATATTTATTCACGAAATACACTGTAGATGTTGCCTGTCTTCACATAAGATCTTTAGGTTTTAATTAAATATTTTAATAGCTTTATTTTATACTAAAATTAACCTTTTACTTAATAGATAAACAAACAAGACAAGAAACAGGACAAGAAGTTAATGTCTCTGCATTTTTATTATAACCCACAAAGCACAAACCATCATGTGTTAATATCCGAATTGACCCCAAAAAAGTTTGTGAAACGTTTCCTTTCCTATCTTCTTCTTCACAGGTCTTTGAAATCTTGCTCTTGTTGACTTGGTAGAATTCCCTGTGAGGTCTATGTGAAAGCTGAGGGCTGGTGTCACACAATAGGCGAAGAAGAGGCATTAGCTTTCATTTTCAGCCTGATAGGGGAGCACCCCAAACTGCCTGTCATTACAGCCTGTAGAGGGGCTGTGGGGAGTGGGAGCTGCTGTCATTACCCCACACCTCCATCCCTCCATCCCTCCCTCCTTCCCCCACTCTTCCCCTCCCTCTGCCCCCAAACTCAACCCCAGCTCTAGAGGGGTGCTTCAGGCCAGCCCACTGTACCCCTTTAGCAGTGGAGATAAGCACTAAGCTATTCCCGGGGCTGTCTTTGATACATGGGACTGTTAAAAGTATCTCTGTTACCATGAGTCAGGTTGTATGTCAGTCGGGGCGCTATGGGGGCACTTTGGTGATGGACATAGACAGTATGCTACTGCTCTGTTTGGGGTGACTTGTAAGGCAACACTACTGCTGGTGCTTAGGATTTTCACACAGTGGCGTTTTACTGTAATGTGATACTAACATTACGCTAGTATTTGCATTGTTCAATTAGGTTTGTTATGGCTTTTCTGACATGAAATGACCCCGACACCAGCCCCAACACACAGTCAAACACACACTTACCCAAACACACACACACAATGTCAGATAATTACATTAGTTGATAAAATCTAGTCGAGATAGAATTAAATCAGAATCACGTTCTGAAAATCATCCATGGGAATTCAGATTTGACAAAAGATATGTTTGGGCCACCTACTAATTACACACGTGAAAACTCCATATAAATCAAGACCCGGTCCTGGTCCTGCTGTAATCCCAGGGTTCAGTTCAGTATGATGTCACGTCTGTTTTTCCTGGTCCCTAGTCCCCCATACAGGTCATCAGCAGAGAGGTCAGGGTCGTGGGACACACAGTCTGTGTCTGACACAAGTTTTCAGCGAATACAGCCAGCTTTTGTGGGAGTCTACGTCAGCCCATCAGCCATCATTTAGTTGTCATGTGGGAAAACAAAATGGATGAGGAACAAAGTGCTGAGACTGACTCAACCTTGTATGATTGCAGCCTAAATAGCTATGGACTGAAATTGGGCATTTAACACCCTGGCAGCTGCCCAAGACACAATTTGTCCCAGTCTAGAGGGCAGCATGGCTGAAATAGCATGCCACGTGACATATCAAATTTCCTGGGAACTCTCATATCCCATTGCTGAAATAGCCCAACAACTTGTAGAAAAATACTGCAGTTCATCAGTAAATTGGGCCTCATCAGTAGTGAATGTCGGTATTTCATGTAGTATATCATTCGAACACATACTTCGGTATAAAAGCAGTGCACGTGGTACAGTGCAACATGCTATCACACAAAACGTGTACATGTATTCTGATATTTTATTCCTTATTAATTATTAATGGCTAATTACAACTAACAGTATTAATAATTGCACACACAGTAAACTCTGTTTGTCTCAAAATGTAAGAGAGTAACTGTGATAAAATGCTAGAAGAAGTAATGATAGTTGCAGTAGTAGTAATTTTGTAGAAGTAGTACAAGCTAGTGGTGAGAGTTGTAGTAGTACTAGTAGTAGTCATGGGAACAACATCATCTTTCCAATCATGTGGTATGGATTTGACACAGAGGGCTGGGTATAAGATAAACCTATCTACAATGTAGCCCCATCCAGCAGCCCCAGCCTCTTTGGCAAACTTCAGAGAGACAGCTCTCTAGCTTCCAGCTCATTTGTTATGCCTCATATGACGTGGATAGTACATGGACAGACAAGGGAACATGCAGTAACAAGCCTCTGTGATTTATTAACACACACTTCAGGTATGTCCTGTTCCCTCAACTGTTCCCAAAGCATGTAGTGATTTTGATTAGTTTTATCACATATATTAGAGGCATGTTTCAAGTGTCTTTTGACTTCTGAAAAGGTACATTCAAAACTTTACTAATGTATCTTTTCACACTTTTTAGGCCAAGTCAAACATAATTAAATGGTACAGATCCCCAGCATGTGTCTGAGGGGTTTTCTGAGAGAGAGAGAGAGAGAGAGAGAGAGAGAGAGAGAGAGAGAGAGAGAGAGAGAGAGAGAGAGAGAGAGAGAGAGAGAGAGAGAGAGAGAGAGAGAGAGAGAGAGAGAGAGAGAGAGAGAGAGAGAGAGAGAGAGAGAGAGAGAGAGAGAGAGAGAGAGAGAGAGAGAGAGAGAGAGAGAGATAGGCTTGGGGGCTCTGAGCAGGGATCACTAATAGTGAAATCAAATCCCAGGTTGTCCATTCGCTGGAACGAATCTGTCAGAGAGGAGCATCTGTGAAAGAGATGTTCAGAGAGGCTGTTTTCACCTCTGTGGAGCCAGGGCCAAGGATTACTGTCTGGTACTGGAGCCCAACTCTGGAGCCAGTTTACTGACAAATCTCGGCATGCCAGCCTGACTAAACAGCTTAGAATTCTGATGAAGTTAGACAAAAGCTTAGAAAGATAAAAATACAGTGCCTTGCAAAAGTATTCATCCCCCTTGGCGTTTTTTCCTATTTTGTTGTATTACAACCTGTAATTTAAATAGATTTTTATTTGGATTTAATGTAATGGACATACACAAAATAGTCAAAATTGGTGAAATTAAATGAAAAAAAAAAAAAAAAAAATAACGGAAAAGTGGTGCATGCATCATTCACCCCCTTTACTATGAAGCCCCTAAATAAGATCTGGTGCAACCAATTACCTTCAGAAGTCACATAATTAGTTAAATAAAGTCCACCTGTGTGCAATCTAAGTGTCACATGATCTCAGTATATATACACCTGTTCTGAAAGGCCCCAGAGTCTGCAACACCACTAAGCAAGGGGCACCACCAAGCAAGCAGCACCATGAAGACCAAGGAGCTCTCCAAACAGGTCAGGGACAAAGTTGTGGAGAAGTACAGATATCCGAAACTTTGAACATCCCACGGAGCACCATTAAATCCATTATTTAAAAATTTAACGAATATGGCACCACAACAAACCTGCCAAGAGAGGGCCGCCCACCAAAACTCACGGACCAGGCAAGGAGGGCATTAATCAGAGAGGCAACAAAGAGACCAAAGATAACCCTGAAGGAGCTGCAAAGCTCCACAGCGGAGATTGGGGTATCTGTCCATAGGACCACTTTAAGTCGTACACGCCACAGAGCTGGGCTTTACGGAAGAGTGGCAAGAAAAAAGCCATTGCTTAAAGGAAAAAATAAGCAAACACGTTTGGGGTTCGCCAAAAGGCATGTGGGAGACTCCCGAAATATATGGAAGAAGGTACTCTGGTCAGATGAGACAAAAATGTTGCTTTTTGGCCATCAAGGAAAACGCTATGTCTGGCGCAAATCCAACACCTCTCTTCACCCCGAGAACACCATCCCCACAGTGAAGCATGGTGGTGGCAGCATCATGCTGTGGGGATGTTTTTCATCGGCAGGGACTGGGAAACTGGTCAGAATTGAAGGAATGATGGATGGCGCTAAATACAGGGAAATTCTTGAGGGAAACCTGTTTCAGTCTTCCAGAGATTTGAGACTGGGACGGAGGTTCATCTTCCAGCAGGACAATGACCCTAAGCATACTGCTAAAGCAACACTCGAGGTGTTTAAGGGGAAACATTTCAATGTCTTGGAATGGCCTAGTCAAAGCCCAGACCTCAATCCAATTGAGAATCTGTGGTATGACTTAAAGATTGCTGTACACCAGCGGAACCCATCCAACTTGAAGGAGCTGTAGCAGTTTTGCCTTGAAGAATGGGCAAAAATCCCAGTGACTAGATGTGCCAAGCTTATAGAGACATACCCCAAGAGACTTGCAGCTGTAATTGCTGCAAAAGGTGGCTCAACAAAGTATTGACTTGGGGGAGAGGGTGAATAGTTATGCACGCTCAAGTTTTCTGTTTTTTAGTCTTATTTCTTGTTTGTTTCACAATAAAAAATATTTTGCATCTTCAAAGTGGTAGGCATGTTGTGTAAATCAAATGATACAAACCCCCCAAAAATCCATTTTAATTCCAGGTTGTAAGGCAACAAAATAGGAAAAATGCCAAGGGGGGTGAATACTTTCGCAAGCCACTGTAGCTGAATTATTATACTGCATTTTTAGATCTCTGGGCTTGTGTGTGGCTGCTTGGCCATGGAAACCCATTTATTGAAGCTCCCGACAAACAGTTATGGTGCTGACGTTGCTTCCAGAGGCAGTTTGGAACTCGGTAGTGAGTGTTGCAACCGAGGACAGGCGATTTTTACTCGCTACATGGTTCAGCACTCGGCGGTCCTGTTCTGTGAGCTTGTGTGGCCTATCACTTCGCGGCTGAGCCGTTGTTACTCCTAGACGTTTCCACTTCACTATAACAGCACTTACAGTTGACCGGGGCAGCTCTAACAGGGCAGAAATTTGACAAACTGACTTGTTGGAAAAGTGGCATTCTATGACAGGGCCACGTTGAAAGTCACTGAGCTCTTCAGTAAGGCCATTCTACTCTCTATGGAGATTGCATGATTGTGTTTCCTCAATTTTATACACCTGTCAGCAACGGGTGTGGCTGAAATATCAGAATCCTCTAATTTGAGAGGGTGTTCACAAACCTTTGTATATATAGGATATATATATATATATATATATATATATATATATATATATATATATATATATATACTGAACAAAAATATAAAGGCAACATATAAATTGTTGGTCCCATGTTTAATGAGCTGAAATAAAAGATCCCAGAAATGTTCACGTTTTTGTGCAAAAATGTGTTTACATCCCTGTCAGTGAGCATTTGTCATTTGCCAAGATAATCCATCCACCTGACAGGTGTGGCATATCAAGAAGCTGATTAAACAGCATGATAATTACACATGTGCACCTTCTGCTGGGCACAATAAAAGGCCACTCTAAAATGTGCAGTTTGGTCACACAACACAAGGCCACTGATCTCTCAAGTTTTGAGGGAGCGTGGAATTGGCATGCTAACTGCAGGAATGTCCATCAAGCACACAGTCTTGCAATCTCCATCGACAAACATTGGCAGTAGAATGGCCTTACTGAATAGCTCAGTGACTTTCAACATGGCACCGTCAACATCTAGGAGCAACAACGGCTCAGCCGCGAAGTTATAAGCTACACAAGCTAATAGAACGGGACAGCGGAGTGCTGAACCACGTAGCGCATAAAAATTACCAGAGAATGTAATGTTCATTTCTCCATCATAAGCCGCCTCCAACATCGTTTTAGAGAATTTGGCAGTACGTCCAACCGGCCACTTAACCGCAGACCACGTGTAACCACGCCAGCCCAGGACCTGCACATCCGGCTTCTTCACCGGCGGGACCGTCTGAGACCCGGACAGCTGATGAAACTGAGGAGTATTTATGTCTGTAATAAAGCCCTTTTGTGGAGTAAAACTAATTCTGTTTGGATGGGCCTGGCTCCCCAGTGGGTGGGCTTTTGCCCTCCCAGGCCCACCCATGGCTGCGCCACTGCCCAGTCATGTGAAATCCATAGATTAGGGCCTAATGAATTTACTTAATTTGACTGATTTCCTTATATGAACTGTAACTTTGTTGCGTTTATATTTTTGTTCAGTACATATAATTCAGTGAATCGTGGTATTGTCATGCCGAGTGTGAGCTACAGTAGTTGTTGGAATAAATGGTCAGTGTTACACAAGAATAAGTGCCCTCAAGTTACCAAAAATACCCTTTCCCGCCCCAAAGTCTGACATTTGTTAATTTACAACCAATTTGAACTGCACCTTTCTCTCCTAACCTTTTCCTCATTACTTTAGGTGCCATTAACCCCTCATTCTATTTCCTTCTGCTTGTCTCGCTCCCCAACTCTCCCACATATTTTTATATCAGTTTCTGCGTTAAGTCCTCTCTCTCTGAACTCAATCCCCAGTCTGCCCCTATGGTTGAGCCCCTCAGCTGCCGGGCCGCTCTCACACTAACCCCCTTGTTTATATCAGGGACACAATTAAGTCCCAGCCAAGTAGGGGAGTCCCTGAGAGAGAAGCAAGAGTGCAAGCCTGTGAGTCAAATTTCAACAGACCGCTCCACAGTACTCACTCTCCCTCTCTCCCTCTCTCCTTCCCTATCTCCCTCTTTCCCTCTGCTTTAAGCCGGTTATGTTGACATTTTTCTAATTCTATTTCTGCATAAATATATTGTGGAAATGTATCTGAATTACTCACATTTTCAAAACGAATTATTACAATCATGACTAAAATGATCTGTTCATTTATTGCAGCAATTGACTATATTGACTGAAGTTTAATTGGACTATAAATAATCTTAAATTAGTTCTTCGATTCTAAGTAGCAAAATGAAGTTTGCTAAATGTTTGCTACATTGTAAAGTATAGGAAGAACAACTGGATGCAGCTGGAGTCACTGTCAACAACGGGTTGTTCTCTGTATGATATACAGTGGCTTGTTGTCATAAAGAGTGAAATTATGACTGCATTCAATTATAAAATAGTGGTGTGATAAACAAATGCACTACTTATCAACATAGTGGTTATGTGACTGTAGCGTGCATACTATGTTTTTTATCTGCACTATAAAATTCTGATTCAAACTGGATCGTTACATTATCTTCCTAACTTCTTAAAGGACTAGAGTCAGCAGCTCTCCTCTGCAGTTTCTAGGTACAGTGGGGAAAAAAAGTATTTAGTCAGCCACCAATTGTGCAAGTTCTCCCACTTAAAAAGATGAGAGAGGCCTGTAATTTTCATCATAGGTACACGTCAACTATGATAGACAAATTGAGAAAAACAAATCCAGAAAATCACATTGTAGGATTTTTAATAAATGTATTTGCAAATTATGGTGGAAAATAAGTATTTGGTCACCTACAAACAAGCAAGATTTCTGGCTCTCACAGACCTGTAACTTCTTCTTTAAGAGGCTCCTCTGTCCTCCACTCATTACCTGTATTAATGGCACCTGTTTGAACTTGTTATCAGTATAAAAGACACCTGTCCACAACCTCAAACAGTCACACTCCAAACTCCACTATGGCCAAGACCAAAGAGGTGTCAAAGGACACCAGAAACAAAATTGTAGACCTGCACCAGGCTGGGAAGACTGAATCTGCAATAGGTAAGCAGATTGGTTTGAAGAAATCAACTGTGGGAGCAATTATTAGGAAATGGAAGACATACAAGACCACTGATAATCTCCCTCGATCTGGGGCTCCACGCAAGATCTCACCCCGTGGGGTCAAAATGATCACAAGAACGGTGAGCAAAAATCCCAGAACCACACGGGGGGGACCTAGTGAATGACCTGCAGAGAGCTGGGACCAAAGTAACAAAGCCTACCATCAGTAACACACTACGCCGCCAGGGACTCAAATCCTGCAGTGCCAGACGTGTCCCCCTGCTTAAGCCAGTACATGTCCAGGCCCGTCTGAAGTTTGCTAGAGTGCATTTGGATGATCCAGAAGAGGATTGGGAGAATGTCATATGGTCAGATGAAACCAAAATAGAACTTTTTGGTAAAAACTCAACTCGTCGTGTTTGGAGGACAAAGAATACTGAGTTGCATCCAAAGAACACCATACCTACTGTGAAGCATGGGGGTGGAAACATCATGCTTTGGGGCTGTTTTTCTGCAAAGGGACCAGGACGACTGATCCGTGTAAAGGAAAGAATGAATGGGGCCATGTATCGTGAGACTTTGAGTGAAAACCTCCTTCCATCAGCAAGGGCATTGAAGATGAAACGTGGCTGGGTCTTTCAGCATGACAATGATACCAAACACACCACCCGGGCAACGAAGGAGTGGCTTCGTAAGAAGCATTTCAAGGTCCTGGAGTGGCCTAGCCAGTCTCCAGATCTCAACCCCATAGAAAATCTTTGGAGGGAGTTGAAAGTCTGTGTTGCCCAGCGACAGCCCCAAAACATCACTGCTCTAGAGGAGATCTGCATGGAGGAATGGGCAAAAATACCAGCAACAGTGTGTGAAAACTTTGTGAAGACTTACAGAAAACGTTTGACCTGTGCCATTGCCAACAAAGGGTATATAACAAAGTATTGAGAAACTTTTGTTATTGACCAAATACTTATTTTCCACCATAATGTGCAAATAAATTCATTAAAAATCCTATAATGTGATTTTCTGGAGAAAAAAAATCTCATTTTGTCTGTCATAGTTGACGTGTACCTATGATGAAAATTGCAGGCCTCTCTCATCTTTTTAAGTGGGAGAACTTGCACAATTGGTGGCTGACTAAATACTTTTTCCCCCCACTGTAATAGTGACTATGGCCACTGCTGGATACGTTTCCATTTTTTTCCTTTTCTTCATGGACATACGAGTGTGAGCTCCGAGTTCACGTTCCCTGCATGTGTGGTCCTACAGCCCAGGGGACCTATCCCAGAATCCCAGACACACACACGTGTGCAGGCAGAAGCAGTAGTGCAATGCAGAGTAGATAAACAGGGCACTTACTGGCCACTGGGCACACTCCTCATCCAAACAAACCCAAGAGAACTACTCTGGGCGAGAATACGCCCTAAGAAGATTAAGCCAGTCAATACATTTTTGTAGCTGTAGCTGGAGTTATTTTGACACCATTTCTAACCTTGTTAGATCTAAAAATGATTACATGTATTATTTCTTCTCCTGGCCCAAACTGACAACGATAAGGTTCCCCTTTGAATAAAAAGAATCAGCGACTTTCCGATGCCTCAGTGTTTAAAGCAATCCCATTGCAGGTCATATGGGTCAGGTATCCTGACTTCCAAACTGAACATACCAATCCTCTAACTTACTCCTAAAGCGTGCCACTTTTCTTACTGGTCGCACTTTCTTTCACAAGGGAAAATAGGAGAGAGGCTCCAGGGATATGTGCAGTGTTGACGGACAGGGGCATAAACAGAGGGGTTTTTCCCTGACCCCGCAACACTAGTCTGGGGAAGATGTAGCCCCCCTACGGGCACTGGAACTGATAAAATACACCCTACTCCCTTCAACACCAGGTGTGACAGCCATCAGGGGTGGCCTATCGGCAGGGGGTAGGGGGCTGGTGGGAAGGGGAAAGGGGGCGGGGCACATTAGGAACATATCAACAATTATTCACTAGGGTTTATTTTCCTTTTTTTTCTTTCAAGGCTTGGGTACCTACTGTATTCATCCACCCTGTTCAGGATATTTTGAGTCTAATTGAGAACACCTTGTTGAATGATTGCTAGATCATCTGTTTAATCATAAATAATACATTAAAACTTGCTAATGTGCTGTTATATTGACCATTTGGATTTGTTAGTCATATATGTTCCTTCTTCTTTCTTGCTCTAAACCGTTTGACCTTGGAGGGATACAGTGTTTTAGTCTTAGAGATTATTCATTTAAAGAAGTATAGTTTCCATCTTAGTGCTACCTACGGTTACAAATCAACTTCTCTATGTAATGGAATTCACAGGGTTGAGGACATGTTTATACCTCTTTTTCCAGGCCCATTAGGCTCCGAGCAGCTATATCATATCTGACACTGGAGAACGGACAGGCTCAATCTGTTTTAGCCATGATCCCTGGCTGGCTGCAAGGATAGGATGGGCCCCAGCAGCCCACCAACAGCCTCATATTGGATTCTGTCTTCTTCCACTGAGCGATATGAGAAAGGATGAGGGCAGTCCTTCATACGCCCCCTGGACTTTAGACAATATGTGTTTCGGGTGCTGACATCCCATGGACCAGACAAATAAATGTGCTCCATGGTGAAAAGTCCACTGCCTGAAGCCAAAACTAAGGTTTTTAGATATTCCTGTAATTAAGGATGGCATTGGTTACAACAAAACTGGAAAGAATAGCCAGTTCCTAATTTTCTAAACGTTGGGATGGCTGGTTGAGTATGGATGTTGTAACCAGGTATTACTGAAATATCATAGCATCCAGTCAATGTAAAAGCACTGTGAGTCCTACATGTCTCTATTGTTCCATGATAAAAGTAAAGAATGACATTCCTGTGCTTTGCAGGCCTGAGCTGTTATGTTGGTAACAATGCAGAGAGAGAGGCTATATGTGTTGGAAGGGTTTGTGTGAAGAAGGGAAGCCCAGACCACTAATTTCCTGTATAAGTATTTCGCCACGGAGCAGAGGGGCGACCAGACCGCTCGGCGACTATTAGAAATCAGCCCATAGTCCCGGGAGCCACCCCTGCCCTGATGCCACCCTCTCTAACCCCACTCCCCCCCCCCCCCACTCTCTCCAGCCTGGAGACACAGACCAGGGCCCCTGGCCCACCAAGGGTTAACCTCGCTCAGCCGTGACCAGAAAACATAGTGATATCTTACTCATCCAGTCGCCCCTCTCACTCGTCATGCAATAAAGCAGGCATGGTGACCCCTGACCCTTCACAAGCCCCTCCCATCCTCCCTCACTCCTTCCCTCTACAGAACATCCACTTCCCCTAGCGGAATGAGACAGAGGAGGAAGAGAAGAGAGAGAGGGAATGAGACAGAGGAGGAGAAGAGAGAGAGGGAATGAGACAAGGGAGGAAGAGAAGAGAGAGACGGAATGAGACAGAGGAGGAGAAGAGAGAGAGAGGGAATGAGACAGAGGAGGAGGCGAAGAGAGAGACGGAATGAGACAGAGGAAGAGAAGAGAGAGAGAGGGAATGAGACAGAGGAGGAGGCGAAGAGAGAGACGGAATGAGACAGAGGAGGAAGAGAAGAGAGAAGGAATGAGACAGAGGAGGAGAAGAGAGAGAGAGGGAATGAGACAGAGGAGGAGGCGAAGAGAGAGATGGGACGAGACAAAGGAGGAGGCGAAGAGAGAGACGGAATGAGACAGAGGAGGAAGAGAAGAGAGAGAAGGAATGAGACAGTGAGAGGATGAAACAGTTCTAGAGGGAAATAGAGGAAAGGTACATAAAGCATGCATTAAAACAGAGGTATGGACTGCTTCAGAAAGTGTATGCATGCATATTCGTGCACGTGGGCATAAGAGAGTCTACATACGTGCATGCATGTGTGTGTGCATACATAGCTACGTGTGTCTCCAGTGTGGGTCTGCATGGCTCAGAGTGAAAGGGTCCAGTGCTCCCCTGCTCCAGCAGCACATCTGGGCTCTATATCAGGCCTTTAATTAATCCTGAGTGAAGGCCAGGCAGTGACAGGCCGACTGGGCAAGCTCCAGCCCCGGACAGCTACTGATTTATTACAACTGAGCCCCAACCAGCCACGATTTATTTCAGACTGACTGACTGTGGGGAGGGTGGAGAGAAGATGAGGGGAGGGAGGGCTGGGGGGAAGGACGGGGCAGGACGGCAAGACACAGAGGCACTGTTGGGCTGGACAGAGGGAAGGGGGGGTCAGAGTGACTGAGGGATTGAGTGAATGATTGAGTAGGTGAGTGAGTCAATAATGAGGAGGCAAAAGAGATGGTTTTGTATTGTCTTGTTCGAAGAGGAAGCTAACCACTATCGCACCTTGCTGAGGCTATTGAATTTGACAAGCACTTGTGAGATGTAACCAGTAAAAGAAGAGAGAGAGAGGGAGAAAGGAGAGAGCGAGAGACCGGGAGACCGAGAGACCGAATGACCGAGAGACCGAGAGACCGAGAGACCGAGAGACTGAGAGACCAAGAGAGAGCGTGTCAGAGAGAGTGAGAAAGAGACCGAGAGAGACAGAGAGACAGAGATTGGTGTAGTGAAGCAGAGAGATGTTATGTTGAGGTTGATGGGGTGTGATTGTGTTCGCTCTTCTCCCCTCCCCTACCAAGGCCTGTCCTGTCAGTCACAGAGACTCCTCAGCTCTTTACAATTACATTTACATCATTTAGCAGACGCTCTTAACCAGAGCGACTTACAAATTGGTGCATTGAACTTATGATAGCCAGTGGGACAACCACTTTGTTTTCTTCTTTTTTTTCTATTTTTTTTTGGGGGGGGGGTGGGGGAAGAAGGATTACCTTATACTATTCCAGGTATTCCTTAAAGAGGAATTATCTCCCTCTGTACACTAAATCCTCTTCTGCTCATTTGGCTTAATCATTACAGTCATCTGAACTTTGTAAGACACAGGAAAGCACAGCCCTCCTTCCCTCCCTCCCTCCCTCCCTCCCCTAGGGATTTTTACTGGACTGCAACAGGAGTATAGAGAAAAGGTTGTTCCTTTTTATTATCCAACACATGCATCCGAGACCGCCCTCAAAACAAATAAACTTGTGGAGTGTGTGTGTGTGTGTGCGTGTGTGTGTGTGTGTGTCGCCTCCACCTTACGTGCAGTGCAGTTGTAAAGAACACTTTTGTGACAGTCCTTTTATGATCTCCCCACACAGCGTGTCCTCACCATGCTTTCTTCTGATGACGACTGTTTAACAGTCTGTTTACAGCTCTCACACCATCAGAGCCAGAGAACAGTCCAGCATCTGATGAAAAATGAAAAGGAGAGAATTGGAGAAACATTTGGCCATTTACTTTTGACTTAGTTGTTACACACTGAAACTCAGAATCCACTAATATATTTTTCTCATAACATCTCATTTTAAAGTTACAGTATCTAATACTAATTTTACAGCCATTTAAAGTTTGAATGATGAGGCTGTTAGTCCGATGTTAAGAGAGCGGCTGTGCTGTTCTCTCATCATTCCCCTGCAGGGTGGCCATGCAGGCAGCTCTAAACCCAGCAGTCTTTCCTCTGTGATTAATGTGCCTTTTAGCACTTTATCGTCTAGACTTCAATTCCCAGAATAACTCAAGGTGCCAAGAGACATATTTGTAGTCTGTTTCTCTTTTTTCTTCTTCTTTTTTTAAAAACATTCCTGAAACTAAATGTATAATTCTTGACAATATTTGTATCTATGTTGTTCGTTTTCTAAATGACTGTTAGAGCATGTACATTTTTATATAAACACAATATATTATGAATACTAACTTATAATGTAACCATAACCATATGTTATATACCATATATTGCGGGTGATTGACGTGCTGGTGGTCATTGAGGGGTCTAAATCAGCTGGCCAGGGGCCGGGGGGACCGGAGGCCAGTCACCAACAGTGTCCCAGGGAGTCATGGGAAACAGGAAATACCCTCGCATATGGCAGCGGCTACCAGACACATTGGGGCCATACTTGCGAACATTAGTAAAAGTTGAAGTTTTAGTTAAAGTTTAAGCATCACCCAATTAAAATCGTTAGTGTAGTTGCATGTGATCAAATGTTACATGTTAGCTGTTCCAATTACATAACTTGGCACATTTAGCCAAATGCTAACCTCACCATATGGCCGTGATTATATCCAGTTCTAATTCTGTATCAGTCAATTCAAATCATTCCCGTAGTTGGACGTGATAGAACACGTTTCCATGAGAGCATCCTTAAAAGCAGTCAAATGGCACAATCTGTTAATCGAAGTTACTAAAACACTCAACATTTCTTCACTGGATGATTAGCTCACAGTGTTGTGAGCCTGGATTCTGGTGACTTTCACCATTTGCGGCAAGTTAGAATCCCAGTTGAGATTACGATTTTTTCCTTTGAAATGTATAATTTCATTTATTGTGTTAGCTTGTTGTGAAGAGAAGTGCAGCCAAAACCTTGTAAATGAAGATTACGAATATATTTCATGAGGAGCTTCTTGTTGGAGTCTCTCTTGCAGACCGGTACATAGGCTACCTGCACTGCTACATAAATAATAATCTCTATTATAGGATATATTGCATAGAACGTGTAGGCCTACATGTACAATGCATTCGGAAACTACTGTATTCAGACCACTTGACTTTTTCCACATTTTGTTACGTTACAGCCTTATTCTAAAATGGATTAAACTGTTTTTTTTTTCTGTGCAGCGACGCTCCCCATCCAACCTGACAGAACTTGAGAGGATCTACAGAGAAGAATGGAAGAAACTCCCCAAATACTGGTGTGCCTGTATATCCAAGAAGACTCGGGCTGTAATCGCTGCCAAAGGTGCTTCAACAAAGTACTGAGTAAAGGGTCTGAATACTTATGTAAATGTGATATTTCCATTAGTTTTTTAATACAGGTGTGCCAAGCTTGTAGCGTCATATCCAAGAAGACTCGAGGCTGTAATCGCTGCCGAAGGTGCTTCAACAAAGTACTGAGTAAAGGGTCTGAATACTTATGTAAATATGATATTTCAGTAAAATAATGCTTTGTCATTATGGAGTATTGTGTATAGATTGATGAGAAAAAAAAAACAATTTAATCAATTTTAGAATAAGGCTGTAACGTAACAAAATGTGGAAAAAGTCAAGGGGTCTGAATACTTTCCGAATACACTGTACAATGTTTTATATGCATTTTATAATAACCTACTGTGTCACATATGAGTTATTTGACTCACAGACTAGTGGTGAGTGGGTCAGCTGTTTGTTCATCCGCACCCGCCCGCAATTGCTAATAACCCATCGGCAACCGCCCGACTATATGTGATAAAGTCAAAATCTGAGGCCTGCACCTGACACTATCCCGCAAATATAGAAAATGCTCTATAGGTTACAGTCAGAGACATAGGAACAATTTTTTGACAGGGGGTAGAGGATTTTTGGGGGGTCTAATTTAGAGAGGTTTCCCCTTATAATTTCCGACATTTGGTAAGATATTTAGAGAGCTTGGAACTATCTGCATTTTTGTCAAAATTGAGTTATTAACATAACCTTGTTTTGTTCAATGGTCTCTACCTGTATAGTACTCTAAATACCCCAATTCATGTCGATAAGTTGAAAAGAATACAAGATACTAATTGCTGACACATTCAAACCAATGAGGGTTCGAATCTTTAAAGCCAATTATTTCAGAATCATCTTTTGCAGATAGAACCATAGTCCCAAGCTCTCGATTTCTTAGTCAACTGTCTATAATTAGATGCATGCGGCTTCTCTGTATGCAGCCTGGTCTCATAGACTAGACGTAACACAGTAAAATTAAATCTGTGACACTCGAATTTGTATGATTAATATGTTACGTTTGGTATGCTTACATAAGACAGATTGTTACTTAAGGCAAAAACAAAAGTAGGGTAGATGGGTGGGAGTATAACGCGAAAGTCTAGCAATCCAAATGTTGTGAGTTTAAATCTCATCACGGAAAATCTTAGCTAATTAGCAACTTTTCAACTACTTACTACTTTTTAGCTACTTTGTAACTACTTAGCATGTTAGCTAACCCTTCCCCTAACCCTAACCTTAACCCTTTTAGCTAACCCTTTCCTTAACCCTAACTCTAAACTTAACCCTTTAACCTAACTCTTAAACTTAACCCTAACCTTAACCCTAAACCCTAACCCTAACCCCTAGCCTAGCTAACATTAGCCAGCTAGCTAACGTTTGGTATGGTTACATAAGACAGATGGTTACTTAAGGCAAAAACAAAAGTAGGGTGGATGGGTGGGAGTATAACGCGAAAGTCTAGCAATCCAAAGGTTGTCAGTTTAAATCTCAACACGGACAATTTTAGCTAATTAGCAACTTTTCAACTACTTACTACTTTTTAGCTACTGTCTCGGATTTACATACAGAATAATACGAAATGCTCTGAGACTAGGTTGCTATATGTTGTCCTAGAAGACTAAATAAATCCTTGCTCACCAGAATAATGTCATAAATCACTAGAATGAATGCTTTAATCTAGTTGACAACTGTAATGTTTTCTCTGTCATCTCTGCTTTTTTCGAGGAGCAAAGACGTTTAGGCACCGGGAAGAAAATGCAATTACAAAAAAAAGGGAACAATTTTCTGTGCAAAATGTCCAAATGACATCAGTTTGACCGGTTGTAAGGAAATAGAAATCTGTGAAATTTACCCAACATATAATATTATAATATTTCAGTTTGGCTTGGATCCATATGTTATGTGGTTGAAATACTATCAGCTTTTATGATGCTGGAAAAAGATAGCACCTCTACAGACGGTCCCTAACTGTGCATAGACGTTCTCTCAAGATGCTGAAATAATTAAATCATATTTCTCTAGTAAAAATGTACATCTGGTGTATCATTTTACTGCAAGAAATGCTTAATTCTGCAGGAGTTAATATTAAAGCTATGTGAGAGGTTATAGACCTACAGTCAGTGTCTACATTTTAGTTTCCATTTAACCCATCTGAACAGTAGGCTATAGTTCTCTTGACGTGCTATACTCCTATTTGAAGTCCCCTGCTTGTGACTGTCTAAATTGTATAGTGCCTCACAATCATCACACATACTGTAACATAGCTATCATCCTCTTTTACCACTTCACCGAATCTTTCCCAAACATTACTTTTCTGGCCCTCCCTTCTCTTCAACGTCTACATTGTCCTTTTTGCCTCAATGGATCGACATTAACTTTTTCTTCCGTTCCCAAAAGCATTTGGTGATTGGTGTGTAGCCTATTTGGCGCGAGTACAGTTAGGCCCTGAAGCTTATAGGCTTATGCACTAATGCCAGATAGCCTAAAAAGAATGAAAAAAAAAACTAAATGTAGCCTATAGATATAAATTGCACAAGAATTATACATTTATGACCGACCAGCTCGATTCGGTCCTATGTAGCAAAATATTAAATGGTGTTTTTTACATTGATAAAAGTAGAGACTCAGAGCTAGAAAATGGAATATCATACACTGCAGTTGAGGAACAATGGGAAAGTAATTCTGCTTTGAAAGTTTATAAACTTGTAACCCCACTTTTGAGAAAATGACCCTTGAATGTTTTGGTACACCTACTAAAGAGATCTTCTTTTTCTACATCCATTCAGCATCGTTTACACCCTCTTAAGCCTTATCCCCACCCTTCTCTTTAAGGATTCACGTGAGGCCATGTGCTAAACAGAGTAGTATGGTAGTGTAGTAAACAGCCAAAGATTTCAAGACTAAAAGTGGTGAAAGTAGTAGCAAAAATACACTTTATCTAGTCCTTGGCCTACTGTATATCCTAATCTGACTTTGGTGCAGGTCATGTTGTTCTTCACATTACCGTCTCTGGTAAACACACAGTATATGTAGCTTGTTTTTGGTTGCAGGTTCAGGAATGGCTGATGAATTGCAACATTTACCTGGAGCTAACTCTGCAAATAGCACTGCAGGGTGATTTAAAAAGTAATAGTCAATCGATCAATATCATATTAATACTCTTAGCAAAAATGTTGATCTTTAGTTTACAATATGTAGAATCTATGAAAATAGAAAGGTTCAGAGCTTTTGTGAAACATCACAGCACAGTTGAAAAAAAGATGGCAAATAGATGGATGGTGTTCAGAGAAAGATGGGAGGGGTTGAGTGGAGCTGAAGGATGGGACTGTAAACAAACAAAAGATAACTATTGTAAAATATACTGTGTCCGTAAAATGTATATAGTATGTATGTACAGTAGAAGCTGGAAGTAGAAGCCTAAAAGTTGTTGTCCATTAGTTAACTCCAATTAGGGGAGGGATGGTAGGTAAAAAAAAAACAAAAAAAACATTATGTATATACAGGGGGGAAAAAAATATTTAGTCAGCCACCAATTGTGCAAGTTCTCCCACTTAAAAATATGAGAGGGGCCTGTAATTTTCATCATAGGTACACGTCAACTATGACAGACAAATTGAGGAAAAAAAATCCAGAAAATCACATTGTAGGATTTTTAATGAATTTATTTGCAAATTATGGTGGAAAATAAGTATTTGGTCACCTACAAACAAGCAAAATTTCTGGCTCTCACAGACCTGTAACTTCTTCTTTAAGAGGCTCCTCTGTCCTCCACTCGTTACCTGTATTAATGGCACCTGTTTGAACTTGTTATCAGTATAAAAGACACCTGTCCACAACATCAAACAGTCACACTCCAAACTCCACTATGGCCAAGACCAAAGAGCTGTCAAAGGACACCAGAAACAAAATTGTAGACCTGCACCAGGCTGGGAAGACTGAATCTGTGTCACACCCTGGCTCGGGGACTCATTATGTTGAGCCAGGGTGTGTTCATTCTATGTTTTCCGTTTCTTTGGTGGGTGTTCTAGGTTGTCTATTTTCTATGTTTGCCGGTGACTCCCAATCAGAGGCAACGAGTGTCAGCTGTCGGCTGGTTGTCTCTGATTGGGAGCCATATTTAATCTGTCTGTTTTTCTTTCGGGTTGTGGGATTTTGTTCGTGTGTGTTCGTGTTGTACCATAGACGTCACGCATTCGTTGTTTATTTGTTTTGGTTCGTGTGATCATTTAAATAAATAGAATATGTTCACTCGCAACGCTGCGCCTTGGTCTCCCTCATTAGACGATCGTGACAATCTGCAATAGGTAAGCAGCTTGGTTTGAAGAAATCAACTGTGGGAGCAATTATTAGGAAATGGAAGACATACAAAACCACTGATAATCTCCCTCGATCTGGGGCTCCACGCAAGATCTCACCCCGTGGGGTCAAAATGATCACAAGAACGGTGAGCAAAAATCCCAGAACCACACGGGGGGACCTAGTGAATGACCTGCAGAGAGCTGGGACTAAAGTAACAAAGCCTACCATCAGTAACACACTATGCCGCCAGGGACTCAAATCCTGCAGTACCAGACGTGTCTCCCTGCTTAAGCCAGTACATGTCCAGGCCCGTCTGAAGTTTGCTAGAGTGCATTTGGATGATCCAGAAGAGGATTGGGAGAATGTGATATGGTCAGATGAAACCAAAATATAACTTGTCATGTTTGGAGGACAAAGAATGCTGAGTTGCATCCAAAGAACACCATACCTACTGTGAAGCATGGGGGTGGAAACATCATGCTTTGGGGCTGTTTTTCTGCAAAGGGACCAGGACGACTGATCCGTGTAAAGGAAAGAATGAATAGGGCCATGTATCGTGAGATTCTGAGTGAAAACCTCCTTCCATCAGCAAGGGCATTGAAGATGAAACGTGGCTGGGTCTTTCAGCATGACAATGATCCCAAACACACCGCCCGGGCAACGAAGGAGTGGCTTCGTAAGAAGCATTTCAAGGTCGTGGAGTGGCCTAGCCAGTCTCCAGATCTCAACCCCATAGGAAATCTTTGGAGGGAGTTGAAAGTCCGTGTTGCCCAGCGACAGCCCCAAAACATCACTGCTCTAGAGGAGATCTGCATGGAGGAATGGGCCAAAATACCAGCAACAGTGTGTGAAAACCTTGTGAAGACTTACAGAAAATGTTTGACCTGTGTCACTGCCAACAAAGGGTATATAACAAAGTATTGAGAAACTTTCGTTATTGACCAAATACTTATTTTCCACCATAATTGGCAAAGAAATTAATAAAAAATCCTACAATGTGGTTTTCTGGATTTTTTTTCCTCATTTTGTCTGTCATAGTTGACGTGTACCTATGATGAAAATTACAGGCCTCTCTCATCTTTTTAAGTGGGAGAACTTGCACAATTGGTGGCTGACTAAATACTTTTTTCCCCCACTGTATATATACATATTATATATCTACAAAAAATATATATGGGATTGGAAATGATGCAATATTAAAGCTGATCTACCCCATACATTTGTTTTTTTTTTTAAGAAAAGAACAAACAAACAATATACACACTATATCAAATAAAATCAATGTTTATTTGTGACATGCACATAATGCAGAAGGTGTAAACGGTGCAGTGAAATGGTTACTTGCATATTTGAATAGTAGCAATATCAAAAATAGGAAGTGTCCAGATAAATATTTTATAATTATTAGATGATTCTTACCCAGACACACTTGTCTAAATTGATGGGTCATGTAAAATAAATGCTATAACCACCCCCAGCCACATCTAGACATGTACACATGTTCATGAAATACAATAGATGACTGTAATCACCCCCAGACACACCTGGCTAACTTGATTAGTCATATAATCATCTGGCGAAGTGGAGTCTTTTGTTTAGACATGTTGAAGTCGGAAGTTTACATACACTTAGGGTGGAGTCATTAAAATTCATTTTTCAACCACACAAATTTCTTGTTAACAAACTACAGCTTTGGCAAGTCGGTTAGGACATCTACTTTGTGCATGACACAAGTAATTTTTTCCAACAATTGTTTATAGACAGATTATTTCACTTATAATTCACTGTATCACAATTCCAGTGGGTCAGAAGTTTACATACACTAAGTTGACTGTGCCTTTAAACAGCTTAGAAATTCCAGAAAATGATGTCATGGCTTTAGAAGCTTCTGATAGGCTAATTGACATCATTTGAGTCAATTGGAGGTGTACCTGTGGATGTATTTCAAGGCCTACCTTCAAACTCAGTGCCTCTTTGCTTGACATCATGGGGAAAATCAAAACAAATCAGCCAAGACCTCAGAAAAAAAATTGGAGACTTTCACAAGTCTGGATCATCCTTGAGAGCAATTTGCAAACGCCTGAAAGTACCACGTTAATCTGTAAAAACAATAGTACGCAAGTTTAACAACATGGGACCACGCAGCCGTCATAACGCTCAGGAAGGAGATGCGTTCTGTCTCTTAGAGATTAACGTACTTTGGTGAAAAAAGTGCAAATCAATCCCAGAACAACAGCAAAGGACCTTGTGAAGATGCTGGAGGAATCAGGTACATAAGTATCTATATCCACAGTAAAACAAGTCCTATATTGACATAACCTGAAAGGCCACTCAGCAAGGAAGAAGCCACATCTCCAAAACCGCCATATAAAAGCCAGACTACGGTTTGCAACTGCATATGGGGACAAAGATCGTACTTTTTGGAGAAATGTCCTCTGGTCTGATGAAACAAAAATAGAACTGTTTGGCCATAATGACCATCGTTATGTTTGGAGGAAAAACACGGGGCGGCTTACAAGCCGAAGAACACCATCCCAACCATGAAGCACGGGGGTGGCAGCATCATGCTGTGGGGGTGCTTTGCTGCAGGAGGGACTGGTGCACTTCACAAAATAGATGGCATCATGAGGAAGGAAAATGATGTGGATATATTGAAGCAACATCTCAAGATATCAGTCAGGAAGTTAAAGCTTGGTCGCAAATGAGTCTTCCAAATGGACAATGACCCCCAGCATACTTCCAAAGTTGTGGCAAAATGGCTTAAGGACAACAAAGTCAAGGTATTGGAGTGGCCATCACAAAGCCCTGACCTCAATCCTATAGAACATTTGTGGGCAGAACTGAAAAAGCATGTGCGAGCAAGGAGGCCTACAAACCGGACTCAGTTACACCAGCTCTGTCAGAAAGAACGGGCCAGAATTCACCCAACCTATTGTGGGAAGCTTTTGGAAGGCTACCCGAAACGTTTGACCCAAGTTAAACAATTTAAAGGCAATGCTACCAAATACTTATTGAGTGTATGTAAACTTCTGACCCACTGGGAATGTGATAAAATAAATAAAAGCTGAAATAAATAATTCCCTCTACTATTATTCTGACATTTCACATTCTTAAAATAAAGTGGTGATCCTAACTGACCTAAGACAGGGACGTTTTACTAGGATTAAATGTCAGGAATTGTGAAAAACTGAGTTTAAATGTATTTGGCTGAGGTGTATGTAAACTTATGACTTCAACTGTAGCTGGCTAGCCAGACCGCACCACCCTCTGGAGAGCCCTGCGGTTGCGGCCAGTCCAGTTGCCGTACCAGGCGGTGATACGGCCCGACAGGATGCTCTCAATTGTGCATCTGTAAAAGTTTGTGAGGGTTTTAGGTGCCAAGCCAAATTTCTTCAGGCTCTGTTGCTCCTTCTTCACCACACTGTCTGCTTGGGTGGACCATTTCAGTTTGTCAGTGATGTGTACGCCAAGGAACTTGAAGCTTTCCACCTTCTCCACTGCGGTCCCGTCGATGTGGATAGGGGGGTGCACCCTCTGCTGTTTCATGAAGTCCACGATCATCTCCTTTGTTTTGTTGACGTTAAGTGAGAGGTTATTTTCCTGGCAACACACTCCCAGAGCCCTCACCTCCTCCCTGTAGGCTGTCTCGTCATTGTTGGTAATCAAGCCTACTACTGTTGCAAACTTGATGATTGAGTTGGAGGCGTGCTTGGCCACGCAGTCATGGGTGAACAGGGAGTACAGGAGGGGGCTGAGCACGCACCCTTGTGGGGCCCCAGTGTTGAGGATCAGCGAAGTGGAGATGTTCTTTCCTACCTTCACCACCTGGGGGCGGCCCGTCAGGAAGTCCAGGACCCAGTTACACAGGGCGGGGTTCAGACCCAGGGCCTTGAGCTTAATGATGAGCTTGGAGGGTACTATGGTGTTGAATGCTGAGCTATAGTCAATTAACAGCATTCTTACATAGGTATTTCACTTGCAATGCAAAATTAGAAACGCATAATATCGGTAAATGTTGCTAGCTAGACTTTTACACATATATATGGATGAACGTTTCTCCCTCTCTGTCATGGATGCCATGGTTGCCCTTAGTTTGAAGATGTAATCCTGAGACAGGTGTTTTATACAACAGCCTTCTGTGTTCTCTTTTCGACTCCCTCCGCATATTTGCAATCAAACGGCAGAATTTTATTTACAATGTTATTCGTGTTTACAGATGGCATACACGTTTGTTATTAAGGCACATGAAAGTTCACATGTTCCAAAAGGCATTTCTGCCAAAAAACGCATTTTGATAAAATATCAATGTTTACGTTCAAATGCCTCTCCTGTGAAGTAGTTTATTGGTAATTGTTTTATCTCTATTCAATCTGCCTGCCACTGACCCACCCGCCCTTCATCCACACAATATTTCATGACCCGACCTGCCCGCCGCACGGTTATCCACAGGCTAACCACCTTAGTGCACCACACCACCAATTATCAATAGCAGTAAAGGACTTTGTAGATTCTACATCGGATTCAGTCTTTTACGATTATCACATGTCACACTGTGCAATGTTACCAAATTAAAATCTTGATATCAACCTGGCCAGATTGTACGATTTGCTTCAGTTCTGTCGTCACATTCTGCGATTGGCTTGCAAGGTTATTTCAGCTGATGTAGGCTACGTCAACTGCAGTAGTGTATTTGATCTGCGCATGTGCCAGCACCAGCAGTGCAAGCCTTTCTCTCTGTGCTTATGTGCGAGTGAAGTGAGTTTGGAAAAACTGAAAGTATGCATCTTATAAATAGTTTTCACATACAAAATTCAGAATCAAATAGGCTTCCCCAAAATAACATTGTCGCTAGTGGTAGAAGGTTTACTTTGATTGGCGATGTTGTGCATTCATCAAAATCCCATCAGGTAGCCTGATGTGTCATGTAAACAAGATCATTAGGGAAATCGTTCTTCTTGCACAGCATGTAAACGTTTAAATCGAACTATTATATTAATCAGACTATTCACAATAATGGTATTATTGTGTGCATACTTAGTGCCGGCCGTGTTCCAATTGGTCAGTCAGAGGGATGGGCTCGTAAAACCAGCCACCCTACACGATAAAGGCCCAAAAAAATCTGACACTGCCAGAACTTTGTTGGAGCCTACGATCACACGTAGTGGTAATTACTTGGCAGACCTAGACCATGTCATACTGAATGAGCCGACAATCGTTTACGACCTAAGAATTTGCCCACGACGTGGATATTTTGTCCTTAAGGGGTAAATTACAGCTATTTAACAAGACCACGAGCGTCTTCTACTTTTTTTTTACAATGTACGAAATACAAATATAAAAGTTGTATAATCCTACATCTTTATTGCTGTGAAAGCACATGGATGTGCGTGAAAGGGATTGGCAAAGACGTGGGATTTTGTCACGCCCTGGCTCTGGGACTCTGTTATGTTGAGCCATGGTGTGTTGTTTCTGTGTTTTGTGTGCTAGGGTGATATTCTAGTTCATTTGTTTCTATGTTGGCCGGTGTGGTTCTCAATCAGAGGCAACGTGAATCAGCTGTTGCTTGTTGTCTCTGATTGGGAACCATACTTAGGCAGCCTGTTTTCCACAGTGTGTTGTGGGATCTTGTTCCGTTTGGTTTGTGTAACCGTAGGACTGCATGTTTCGTATCGTTTGTTGTTTTGTTCTGGAATAAAAGAAGTATGTTCACTTATCACGCTGCGCACTGGTCCACTTCTTTACAAGACGATCGTGACAGAAGATCCCAACAAAACTGGACCAAGCAGCGTGTCCAGGAGCCAACGCCAGAGGTGACTCTGATGAATATCAACCTCGACTGGGTCAAGCAGCGTGAGGAGGAGAGAGGCTGGACTTTGGAGCAGAGGAGCGAGAGTCTGGCGAGAGCCATGGAGGCCTGGCCCACGGGGAGGAGAGACGCCCAGAACATTTTTAGGGGGGGGCTCACGCCGTGGACTACGGGGCAGCAGGAGGCCGGGATAGAGTGGTTCAGCGGGTTGGCAAAGGAGGCCGCCAGGTTACGGGAGTCACTGGTCACCAGGGGGAAGGAGAATGTAGAGGCACGGCGAGAGGTACTGGGGTGTGTTGCCAGTCCGGTCCGGCCCATTCCTGATCCCCGCGTAGGGCCAGTGGTGTGTGTCCCCAGTACGGTCCGGCTTGTTCCTGTCCCTCGCACCGAGCCTGTGGTGCACGTCGCCAGCCCGGTCCGGCATGTTCCTGCCCCTTGCACCAAGCCTGTGGTGCGCTTCGTCAGCCCGGTTCGGCCCATCCCTGCTCCCCGCACCAAGCCTGTGGTGCGCGTCGTCAGCCCGGTCCGGCCTGTTCCTGCTCCCCGCACACACTACGCCGCCAGGGACTCAAATCCTGCAGTGCCAGACGTGTCCCCCTGCTTAAGCCAGTACATGTCCAGGCCCGTCTGAAGTTTGCTAGAGTGCATTTGGATGATCCAGAAGAGGATTGGGAGAATGTCATATGGTCAGATGAAACCAAAATATAACTTTTTGGTAAAAACTCAACACGTCGTGTTTGGAGGACAAAGAATGCTGAGTTGCATCCAAAGAACACCATACCTACTGTGAAGCATGGGGGTGGAAACATCGTGCTTTGGGGCTGTTTTTCTGCAAAGGGACCAGGACGACTGATCCGTGTAAAGGAAAGAATGAATGGGGCCATGTATCGAGAGATTTTGAGTGAAAACCTCCTTCCATCAGCAAGGGCATTGAAGATGAAACGTGGCTGGATCTTTCAGCATGACAATGATCCCAAACACACCGTCCGGGCAACGAAGGAGTGGCTTCGTAAGAAGCATTTCAAGGTCCTGGAGTGGCCTACCCAGTCTCCAGATCTAAACCCCATAGAAAATCTTTGGAGGGAGTTGAAAGTCTGTGTTGCCCAGCGACAGTCCCAAAACATCACTGCTCTAGAGGAGATCTGCATGGAGGAATGGGCCAAAATACCAGCAACAGTGTGTGAAAACCTTGTGAAGACTTACAGAAAACGTTTGACCTGTGTCATTGCGAACAAAGGGTATATAACAAAGTATTGAGAAACTTTTGTTATTGACCAAATACTTATTTTCCACCATAATTAGCAAATAAATTCATTAAAAATCCTACAATGTAATTTTCTCGATTTTTTTTCCTCATTTTGTCTGTCATAGTTGACGTGTACCTATGATGAAAATTACAGGCCTCTCATCTTTTTAAGTGGGAGAACTTGCACAATTGGTGGCTGACTAAATACTTTTTTCCCCCACTGTATGTCCCTCTGGTGGCCATGTTGACCTATTTTAAGAAATGCCATTTGTTTGTGGACAAAACGTTTAAGATCTTTGACAGGCTGATGCAGAATTTATTATAGGAAATGATCAGGTTAGCATAGGGCTAAATGTGCCAGGTTATGTATTGGGAAAAGCTAACAGCTAAAAACGACTTAATTTATTTAAAATGGCTGATGCTTAAAGTTGAACTAAAACAAACGTTTTCTAATGTTTGCAAGTATGGCCTATTCTGTGTCTGGAACACTGCTTTGTCAAGCCCAACAGACCAGATCTGACTAAAGGACATGGCTTGTGTTTTCAGAGACTGAGGCTGACACTCTCTTTCTAAGACCAGAAGATCTGTATGATTGCTGTGACTTTACAGAATAGAGAGTGAATCAGGAAGGAAGTGAGAGAGCAAAAGAGCAGGAGGAAGAGAGAGAAGAAGAAAATGCAAACACAGTGGACACAATTCTAAAGTGCTGCTTCATAAATTCATTTCTGGTAGTGGCCGAGGTTCAAGTTCTGGGTCCTGAGAGATCCCCGCCAGCAGTGGCTGCCAAAGGGGAAACAGAGTGGAGAAATTTAGCAGCCAGTCCAAGGCTGGAGGCTAGAATCATGAGCCTACTCTGTTTGTGAGGTCAGTCAGGGCTGGGCCTCAGTTAGAACATGGTAGACTCCATAGCTACACCCTCCTTTTTCCTTCCCTCTCACAGTCCTGAGACGGATACTTTCAACACCCCCATGGGAAAAGGAGAATTCAGCCAACCACCACCTCCCAAATAACATATTTTAAGTAAGAGCTCTTTTCATAGAATGATCATTACTAATATCGTCAGGAATGTGCCGTTTTATAAATAGAGAGCCCAAAAGGAGTGAGGAAATATTTGTTTTTCTCTGTTTTTCTTTAATCGTACTCTTGGGTTCCAGATAGCTAGTCTTGTTTATATTGTAGCAAGGGTTTTATTGCGCTTTTCTTTGGGACCGGGGTACCCAGAATGCCCTCAGCAAGCGGAGACTTACTAGCTCCTTTAGGGACTTTAGGTGATCCACTTTAAGGGTTTTATCTGGACCCACTAATAGTGTTGGGAGTCAAATGTGTGAGGAATGTGTTATCAGAAGGCCTCTACAACTGTGCAAGGTTGTTACATTACCTCAAACTGCCTTAAACTCAGACCAGCGCCCACACATTGCTTGACCATCATCATCATCGTCATCATCATTAAGATCATCATCATCATCATCATATCCATCGTCAGCACTTTCATATTTAGAGTATTACGTTTTCTTTTCATATGGGAACAGTCAGTATAAATGGTTATGTGTTCTCCCCCTCTCCTCGCAATTATTGCGCAGATCATATTTCTGTTTAAGTAATTTTAAATGCTTTAGGAATCGTATAAATCACATTTAAAAGGCATATACACCTCATTATACCCCTGAAACACTAATTCAGCCACTTGAGAATATTCAGACATCATTTGTGGTGTAAACATGTCTTTACTTATCCAGATTAACTCCACGTCTCAGGTTACCCCCTTTTCTCCTAATGCCCCGCAACAGTACACTGCCATTATGAAAAGCCATTCCAGCACCCCAAAGTAACTGGTGGCCATGCTATATTTTCTCTTAATTAGACTGTTTAAATTCATTACCTTCTAATGCATTCATGCTCAAATTACAGCAGTGAAGCATTTTTCTATATGTGTGTTAAAGTGGAGGGAGAGTGTATGTGTTTGTGTTTGTGTGTGTGTGTGTGTGTGCTTATTTGTGTGTGCATGCACATATGCATGGACTTGTTTGCATGTGTGTTTGTGTATTTGTGTGTGCTGCATGGGCATCTGGTGGGGAGGTGGGAGCCCAAGGCCACAGGCAGGCAGGCAAGCAGCGAGAGCCATCCCGTCCATCACTGCAGTTATTAGGGAGACCACCTGTGAACCAGGGCCATTTGGTGGGCTTAATAACAACGGGGATGTGAGAGCTGGGGCACAGGAAGCAGGGCCAGACAGGCCGGTGCTGAGAAAAGCACTTTTCACTCAGTCAGTCAGTGAGGTACGGTAAGAGAGGCCCTCCCTGTAAAAAACAATGACAGCTCCTATTTAGGCTCTGAATTGAAAAACTCCCATGGCTAACTTCCAGATGACATGCCCAACTCAATACTATCAAATTACGTTTTACACATCAGGGATTTAACTAAATGAACAGCGTTAGGATATTAATAACACTAACAAAACAAGTAATGCCATGTTTTCTGTACTAAAATTATGCTGAATATTGTTATTATGAAAATACTACTAAATAATACAAATGCAAGTAGTATTACTACTACTGCTACTACTAATACAATAATAGCACAGTATAGTGCAGTAGAGTACAGCACTATACCAAAATAACGTTATCTCTCTCTTCTGCTAGCAATAGCCCCTATGTAATGCTCTGAGGCCCCATTTGACGGTGGAGATTTGAGACCACACACGTTTTAACTGCACATCAACATGGGAGGCTTTTACTTTACTGCCCAGAGTTTATTATACCACAGCTTAAACGTGACTTAGGTTTCGCCCCACAATTGCTTCACTGCACCTTCTCCACTCCATTCTTTCTGACCAGAGACCAGAGTGCTAGGCTATTAGCAAAAAAACTGTCTTAGAGTGGATTGAGAGGTGAAACAGGAGAGAGTCAATGGCAAGAGTAAACTGTTAGAGGGATCAAGTGAGAAGAGGAGCCCTGGTATTGAAGGCTAAACTAATCTAGAACTCCAAGATTAGTTGTTCTTAGCCTAGGCCCAAGCATTGGGTGATTGAAAGCTAAACCAGAAAAAGGCTCTGTAGCAGGAAGGTGTACTAGGTAACTCCAAGGTCTGTTAGCTATAGGTTTTCTAGGCCAGAGCTTTACAGCTGTGTTTATAAACTATGCTGGGGCATAATGCCAGGAGAGCATGCCCTCTACCCCCGCAATTCCTCAGGGAGATAATCGATGTTCCTGAGCTCTGGCCTAGTAGTCCCCAGCTGGACCTATGGTATGGGAGGATGGCGGAGGATTGGGGGAGTGTTACCCCAAAGGTCAAGGGTCAAATGGGTCAAGGCAAGAAGAGCAAAACTATTTTCTACTATAAACTCTGTCTAGCAACCTATAAATATTATTCATTTATGGGCTAATTGAGGTTGGACTCTAGTAAGGGCCCCTCCGCCTCAAGTAACCCCTTAGCTGGTTAAATGGCCCAATGGCTGAGACAGATTTACAGTTGAGCATAGAGAGACATGAAATGGGAGACATTAAACCAATGTTTTTCAATCATCTTGAGTGAATGTAATTCAAACCCACCTGTGGAATCACAGTTAAAGAATGTCCAAACCTTTATGCACTACAAAGGTGCATTCATTAGTTTCAAATGACCATAGGTCATAATATGCCACAAAATATGCCACACTTTTTTAACCCTCATACTACCAACATATTTTACATACCGGTACATGGATTACCAACTGGGGGTATTTATTGGAAAGTATTGGAAAAAGCAACAATCATGGCAAAATATCTTTAGACGTAAATAATGTTATCTGAAATTAAAAATAACGAAAACAGACTGTTATTTTAACAAAATTACAGTTAATTTGCATATTCTGTAAAACAAAAATATACATTTTCCCCTTAAATGATATGCAGCTTTTTTCCAAAGTACAATCCACATTAGTACTAAATATGATTTACCATCATTTGATTGTAGTATCATTTAGTTTTTAGAATTTGAAGTAAATATGAATTTTGTCATTGTTATGTGGAAAAAAAGACTGCCATTTAAAGGGTACACCAACATTTGAAATATACTTAATTTTACTGACAAAAAGTGACACAAATATTGCTTAGTTTTCTTTATTTACTCAAATCAGCATTAGCATCGCTGCTAGTGACACAAGGGGAGTGGTAGGGCCTATGGCAGGATGCTTCAAAAAGCATGCCCAAATCCTCAAAGTCACTTCAAACCAAATGTTATAGCAATAAAAATACCATAACAAATTGCAAATATAGAATCTTGGAGGGTATTATAGGAATTCTGGTATTTTTATAACATTTCCCATAGAAAATGTTTTTTTGTGAAGAACACACACCAATACAGCACCACGTGTACATTTAGAGCATGGTTCCCCAACTGATTTGATTTGTTCTCCCAAGTTATATGAGTAAAAAATAACAAAAATATAAAATAATATCCTGTACATATACACTACCGGTCAAAAGTTTTACAGCACCTACTCATTCAAGGGTTTTTCTTTATTTTTGAAATATTTTCTACATTGTAAAATAATAGTGAAGACATCAAAACTATAAAATAACACATATGGAATCATGTAGTAACCAAAAAAGTGTTAAACAAATCAAAATATATTTTATATATGAGATTCTTCAAATAGCCACCCTTTGCCTTGATGACAGCTTTGCACACGCTTGGCATTCTATCAACCAGCTTCATGAGGTAGTTACATGGAATGTATTTCAATTAACAGGTGTGCCTTCTTAAAAGTTCATTTGTGGAATTTCTTTCCTTCTTAATGCTTTTGAGCCAATCAGTTGTGTTGTGACAAGGTAGGGGGGGGGAGGGGGGGGTATACAGAAGATAGCCCTATTTGGTAAAAGACCAAGTCCATATTATGGCAAGAACAGCTCAAATTAGCTAAGAGAAACAACAGTCCATCATTACTTTAAGACATGAAGGTCAGTCAATACGGAACATTTCAAGAACTTTGAAAGTTTCTTCAAGTGCAGTCGCAAAAACCATCAAGCGCTATGATGAAACTGGCTCTCATGAGGACCGCCACAGGAAAGGAGTTACCTCTGCTGCAGAGGATAAGTTCATTAGAGTTACCAGCCTCAGAAATTGAAGCCCAAATAAATGCTTCACAGAGTTCTAGTAACAGACACATCTCAACATCAACTGTTCAGAGGAGACTGCGTGAATCAGGTCTTCATGGTCGAATTGCTGCAAAGAAACCACTACTAAAGGACACCAATAAGAAGAAGATACTTGCTTGGGACAAGAAACACGAGCAATGGACATTAGACCGGTGGAAATGTGTCCTTTGGTCTGGAGTCCAAATTTGAGATTTTTGGTTCCAACCGCTGTGTCTCTGTGAGACTTTTCTGGTGACATTGTCTGTGACTTATTTAGAATTCAAGGCACACTTAACCAGCATGGCTACCACAGCATTCTGCAGCGATATGCCATCCCATCTGGTTTGGGCTTAGTGGGACTATCATTTGTTTTTCAACATGACAATGACCCAACACACCTACAGGCTATGTAAGGGCTATTTTACGAAGAAGGAGAGTGATGGAGGGCTGCATCAAATGACCTGGCCTCCAAAATCCCCCGACCTCAACCAAATTGAGATGGTTTGGGATGAGTCTGACCGCAGAGTGAAGGAAAAGCAGCCAACAAGTGCTCAGCATATGTGGAAACACCTTCAAGACTGTTGGAAAAGCATTCCAGGTGAAGCTGGTTGAGAGAATGCCAAGAGTGTGCAAAGCTGTCATCAAGGCAAAGGGTGGCTATTTGAAGAATCTCAAATATATAATATATTTTGATTTTTGTAACACTTTTTTGGTTAATACATAATTCCATATGTATTATTTCATAGTTTTGATGTCTTCAGAATTATCCTACAATGTAGAAAATAGTAAAAATAAAGAAAAACCCTTGAATGAGTAGGTGTTCTAAAACTTTTGACCAGTAGTATATTTTTTAAATTATTATTATTATTATTATTATTATTATTATTATTATTATTATTATTATTGGACATAAAAGACTGTAAAAACACTAGCAAGTCAGCTCCAACTGATGTTCATTTTGGAAATATGTTCCAATGTTTCTCTATGCATAATAGAGAGATATATGTGATCGTATACAACTGTAAGCAAGGTTTGAAATTATAATGTTTTAGTCAAATATTACATATTTTTCAGATTCTTGCGGTCAATTTGCAGTCTACAAATTGTTTATAATTATGTTCTAGCCCATGACCATCCGCTCAAGAAAAAAATCGGCCCGCGGCTGAATCTAGTTGATGATCCCTGATTTAGAGGGTAGCTGGTTTCTGTATTACAGTTCTGCCAAGTATTCATACCACTGACAGACTTTTATGAGCTATTTTGTACAAGGTCAAACCTAGTTATAACCAGTTATAACCATAGACGAGTACATTAGGTGCTTCATTTCTGCAGATGGTCTGTCTATCAGGTCAAAATCACTGATACAGGTTCCCCTCTATGTATAAGCTAATATTATACTCCAGAGAAACCTGAATTCAAAGAAATACTTTTTGCCCTAGAATAACTACTTTCCAGAGAATACACACCAGTACAGCTCTCTGTGTAGATTCAGAGTGTATCTGAGTTCTGTATTGCAGTTTTATCAAGTATTTATATAATTGGCAGACCTTGTATACAGTCATAAAATACATGGTATAGAAAATAATCTTAGGCGAGTAGATGGGGAGCTATATCGCTTTAGATGATCTCTCTATCTGGTCAAAATCACTGATACATGTCCCCCTCCACCCTCTGGTGTTATGGATAACATGTTAGTATGTCTCTAGAGAAACCTAGATTCAAATAAAGGTCCTATCTATCAAATTATTATAGGCGTAATTAGATGTTTTGGCTTGAGCCAAAATGATATCAAAGGATATTACTTGTTTTAAAGTCCATATTGATACAGAAACACTAAACAATGATTTTGATTTATTAGGAACAAGTTGATTGACAAAGTCATGAATATTTTGAAGAATTGAATATACATCCTTTAGGCTATGATAACAAATATGCCTCTGGGGTCAATATATGATCAGTGGGGAGAGCAACATTCTATAACAATGTATACCTTATTACTCTTTTTATAGTTTCAAACCAAAATAACTGAAGTTTTGAGGAGCTAGATATTGTCCAAACTGTTTGTTGTGTTTTGAGAGCTCATAGAGCAGACATCAGCTCTGCTATGAGAGACACAGCGAATATTAAGTGTAATGGTGCTTACCCACACAAAACCCCTGACCAGACCAGCATCCTTCAACGTGATCAGCAGGAGCATTTTTTCCCAAAAAACGGACTTCATTTTTATTTACCATGAAGACATGGAGACAGAGTGAGTAAGAAAAAGAGAACAATAAATCTAACAGAGGATCACAGTTATCTACAGATGGAAATTCAGGGAATAGTATTTATATTATGACAATATAATATAATATTTTGTGTCACATTATATTTTATGACATTTCATTATGACATTTCAATTTCAATTGTATTTACAGCGCACCATTTAGGTACTAGCATGCATTTACATTATAACAATGCAACTTCTTCTGTTCAATTCCATTGGAACCTTCTACTACAGTATGCATAACACATCTGATGCTGTCACTGTCGCTGTCTCAGTCTCCATTGGAGGTGGTTGCGTTAGGTACTGTTGTCTTAAATGTCTGTCACTGCTGAGTTCCCAGGATGAAGAAGCACCCTGGCCCATTCTGCCTTCATCCATCATGACTGAACTGACTGAGGCAGAAGTCACAGCAAGATTAGTCAAATAAATAAGAGTCATGTGTTACCACTGGGGTGAAAAAATAATTTACATTATTTGTAAAAATGTTTACATTTATCTTGTATTATGTTACTTATCATAAGTTATTTTACATCTAAAATATGAATAAAAAAAGAACTAAACAAATAAACATTCTGATTACATTTCTATTTGATAAAGTTGTATAATAGATTGTTTATTGAAGATTTATGACCATAGAATTCACCCTCTGGCTATTTTGATTTGGGTCTAACCAATTATGGCTGCAATCCATTTGTATCCTTCTGTGATTTCTAATATCAAAACTATACATTTCCTGCTGTCACACTTTGTGACGTGTCTATTTGTCTGAACATTGTGTTTCCTCTGTCTCATTGTGATCTGGAACATAAGTGGGTGTTTGGGCCCTGCTGAATTCTGGGAATCTGGAGCTGTTGTCTGTAGGGTCTCAGCGGTTCCTTACTCGCTCTTGGCAGAACTTCATAAGAGAACTCATGCAGCTCAAATATTTTGGCTTCAAATGATCTAAGAAAACACATTCCCACTGGGCGGACAGAAGTGGATGTGTATGTGCGTTTGTGAGAGAGTGTGTGTTCATGTGTGTGTGTGAGTGGTGTGTGTGTGTGTGTCTATGTGTTTGTGTATGTGTGAGATGTGGGTGTTATATTCTATTTGTCCATGACTTGAATGTCTCCATCAGCCCCAGATCCTACTTCCGCATACTACCCTTCCAAGAGACTCAAACATGCAGCTTGTGATGAGGTGATGTTGAAGGAGTCAGGCGCAGGAGGGTAAATCACAGAATAACAGGCTTTATTCCGCAAATACAGAGTTACGCAGTAATGCGTCAAAAATACTCCAATGCGCAAAACAGGCGCACTGGAAAATACAAGGCACACAGGGAAATATCCCGGCAATACAAAATACAAAGAGCTCCACCGAGATTCACTAACCTCCACAATAAACAATCACACACAAAGACAAGGGGGCAGAGGGAATACTTATACAGGTACTGATGAGGGGATATTAACCAGGTGTGTGTAATAAACAAGACAAAACCAATGGAATGATGAGATGAGGAGCGGCAGTGGCTAGAAGGCCGGTGACGAAGACCGCCGAAGTCTGCCCGAACAAGGAGAGGAGGCAGCTTCGGAGGAAGTCGTGACACCGGGACCCAGCACAGCTCCTCCTTGACCGTACCCCGCCCAATCCATGAGGTACTGAAGGCCCCCCACCCGGCGCTTCGAATCCAGGATGGAATGGAGCGGACCAGCCACCACCGGCCTGAGGAGAGACACATGAAACGAGGGGTTAATACGGTAATCTGGAGGGAGTAGTAACCTATAGGTAACCTCATTTATTCTCCTCAGGACTTTGAACGGCCCCACAAACCGCGGGCTCCGCTTCCGGCAGGGCAGGCGGAGGGGCAGATTCCGGGTCGAGAGCCAGACCCGATCACCTGGTACAAAGACCTGGGCCTCACTGCGGTGGTGGTCAGCGTTGGCCTTTTGGTGATGCACGGCGCGCTGGAGGTGGACGTGAGCAGCGTTCCACGTCACCGAAAAGAACACTGATCACTCCACCGGCCGGTGCTGGCAGTAGGACCGCAGGAATCTACCCACATCTTGATTCACCCGTTCCACCTGCCCATTAGACTCAGGGTGAAACCCAGAGGTCAGGCTGACCAAGACCCCCAGACGTTCTAGACCCTGGATGTGAACTGTGGACCCCGGTCAGACACTATGTCCTCTGGCACCCCATAGTGCCGGAAGACGTGAGTAAACAGGGTCTCCGCAGTCTGCAGGGCCGTGGGGAGACGGGCAGAGGAAGGAGGCGGCAGGCTTTTGAAAAGCGATCCATAATGACCAGGATGGTGGTGTTACCCAGAGAGAGGGGAAGATCAGTGAGAAAGTCAATACACAGGCTGTAATTTACCCGCTGGGAGTTGCCTAGGTGCCTTGCTCTGGGCGCACACCGAGCAGGAGGAGACATACACCCTCACGTCCTAAGCCAAGGTAGGCCACCAGTACTTTCTGGTCAGGCAGCGCACTGTACGGCCAATACCTGGGTGACCAGAAGAGGGGGACGTGTGTGCCCAATATTTTAGACGGTCACGGACAAGAGACAGCACGTACTGCAGCCCAGCTAGACACTGAGGTAGAGATGGCTCTGTGCGTAACGCCTGCTCTATGTCCACATCCATCACCCATACTACCGGCGCCACAATGCAGGAGGCCGGGAGTATGGGGGTGTTGTCTATTGGCCTCTCCTCTGTGTCGTACAGCTGTGACAGTGCGTCTGCCTTCAAGTTCTTCGTACCCAGGATGTAAGACAGTGTAAAATCAAACCGGTTAAAGAATAGGGCCCAACTGGCCTGGCGAGGGTTCAACCTCCTCACTGCCCGGATGTACTCCAGGTTACGGTGGTCCGTCCAGACAAAGAAAGGGTGTTTCGCCCCCTCAAGCCAGTGCCTCCACACCGTCAGGGCTCTGACAACAGCCAACAGCTCCCGATCACCAACGTCGTAGTTCTGCTCTGCCGGTCTGAGCTTCTTGGAGAAGAAGGCACAGGGGCGGAGCTTGGGTGGCATGCCTGAGCGTTGAGATAGGACAGCGTCTATCCCTACCTTGGACACATCCACCTCCACTACGAACGGTAGTGATGGATCGGGATGGGCCAGTACCGGGGCTGAGGTGAACAGAACCCTCAGGTTACTGAGGGCCCTGTCAGCCTCAGCAGACCAGCGGATCCGGGATGGTCCACCCTTCAACAGAGATGTGATGGCAGCAGCGACCTTGCCAAAGCCCCGGATAAACCTCTGATAGTAGTTGGCAAAGCTTATAAAGCGCTGCACCTCCAATTACGCACGGCTGTCTCCCTTCATCTCCACACCTGAGGTGGTGATGCGGTATCCGAGGAAGGAGACGGACTGTTGGAAAAACAGACACTTTTCTGCCTTGGCATGAAGGTCATGTTCCAACAGTCGGCCCAGTATTTGTGAACAAGGGACACATGCTCGGCGCGCGTAGCGGAATACACCATCATGTCATCGATGTAGACATTTACATTACATTTACGTCATTTAGCAGACGCTCTTATCCAGAGCGACTTACATTTAGTGAATACATATATTTTTTTTTTATACTGCCCCCCGTGGGAATCCAAACCCACAACCCTGGCATTGCAAACACCATGCTCTATCAACTGAGCTACATCCCTGCCGGCCATTCCCTCCCCTACCCTGGGCCAATTGTGCACCGCCCATGAGTCTCCCGGTCGCGGCCGGCTGCGACAGAGCCTGGATTCGAACCAGGATCTAGTGGCACAGTTAGCACTGCGATGCAGTGCCTTAGACCACTGCGCCACTCAGGAGTAGACCACTACACCACGACCAAGCATGTCCCGAAACACCTCGTTCACAAAGGACTGGAAGACGGATGGAGCATTCATCAAACCGTACGGCATCACCAGGTATTCGTAATATCCCGTGGTTGTGCTTAATGCTGTCTTCCACTCGTCCCCCTCTCGGACACACACCAGGTTGTATGCACTCCGAAGATCTAATTTTGTGAAGAGGCGCGCCCCATGCATTGACTCGATTACCGATGGAATGAGGGGTAGAGGATAACTGTAACGTCTTGTCCCCTTGTTCAGTGCTCGGTAATCAATGCACGGGCGCAGAACTCCGTCTTTCTTCTTCACAAAAAAGAAACTTGAGGAGGTGGGCGAAGTGGAGGGACATATGGTCCCCTGGCACAGGGACTCTGAGACGAATGTCTAATCACCTACGTTTCAGCCTGCGACAGGGGATACAAATGATTCCTGGGAGGCACAGCGTCTACTCTGAGGTTTATCGCACAATCTCCTGACCGATGAGGTGGTAATTTGGTCGCCTGCGTTTTGGAAAACGCGTGCGCCAAATCGAGGTATTCTGGGGGAATGCACACGGTAGAGGTATTGTCTGGACTTTCCACCGTACAGTCGTGGTCAAAAGTTTTGAGAATGACACAAGTATTGGTCTTTACAAAGTTCGCTGCTTCAGTGTTATGAGAAATGTTTGTGAGATGTTACTATGGTATACTGAAGTATAATTACAAGCATTCCATAAGTGTCAAAGGCTTTTATTGACAATTACATAAAGTTTATGCAAAGAGTCAATATTTGCAGTGTTGACCCTTCTTTTTCATGACCTCTGCAATCCGCCTTGGCATGCTGTCAATTAACTTCTGGGCCACATCCTGACTGATGGCAGCCCATTCTCGTATAATCAATGCTTGGAGTTTGTCAGAATTTGTTGGTTTTTGTTTGTCCACCCGCCTCTTGAGGATCGACCACAAGTTCTCAATGGGATTAAGGTCTGGGGAGTTTCCTGGCCATGGACCCAAAATGTCGATGTTTTGTTCCCCGGTCCACTTAGTTATCACTTTTGCCTTATGGCAAGGTGCTCCATCATGCTGGAAAAGGCATTGGTCGTCACCAAACTGTTCTTGGATGGTTGGGAGAAGTTGCTCTTGGAGGATGTGTTGGTACCATTCTTTCTTCATGACTGTGTTCTTAGGCAAAATTGTGAGTGAGCCCACTCCCTTGGCTGAGAAGCAACCCCACACATGAATGGTGTAAGGATGCTTTACTGTTGGCATGACACAGGACTGATGGTAGCGCTCACCTTGTCTTCTCCGGACAAGGTGTTTTCCGGATGCCCCAAACAATCGAAAATGACTTTACCCCAGTCCTCAGCAGTCCAATCCCTGTACCTTTTGCAGAATATCAGTCTCTCCCTGATGTTTTCCTGGAGAGAAGTGGCTTCTTTGCTGCCCTTCTTGACACCAGACCATCCTCCAAAAGTCTACGCCTCACTGTGCGTGCAGATGCACTCACACCTGCCTGCTGCCATTCCTGAGCAAGCTCTGCACTGGTGGTGCCCCGATCCCGCAGCTGAATCAACTTTAGGAGACGGTCCTGGCGCTTGCTGGACATTCTTGGGCGCCCTGACGCCTTCTTCACAACAATTGAACCTCTCTCCTTGAAGTTCTTGATTATCCAATAAATAGTTGATTTAGGTGCAATCTTACTAGCAGCAATATCCTTGCCTGTGAAGCCCTTTTTGTGCAAAGCAATGATGACGGCACATGTTTCCTTGCGGGTAACCATGGTTAACAGAGGAAGAACAATGATTTCAAGCACCACCCTCCTTTTAAAGCTTCCAGTCTGTTATTCTAACTCAATCAGCATGACAGAGTGATCTCCAGCCTTGTCCTCGTCAACACTCTCACCTGTGTTAATGAGAGAATCACTGACATGATGGCAGCTGGCCCTTTGTGGCAGGGCTGAAATGCAGTGGAAATTCTTTTGGGGCGGATTAAGTTCATTTTCATGTCAAAGAGGGACATCTGATCACTCTTCATGACATTCTGGAGTATATGCAAATTGCCATTATCAAAACTGAGGCAGCAGACTTTGTGAAATTAGTATTTGTGTCATTTTCAAAACTTTTGACCACGACTATGGTTGCACCAACGGAAACACCTTGACATCTACCCTGACACTCTCGCGTACACCCCGTGAGAACCCTCTGCGGCCATGAAAAGGTGGGGTTGTGTAGTGCTAACCAGGGAAGACCTAACACAACAGGGAAATCAGGAAACTCAATAATAAAAAAAGTGACTTGCTCTCTATGGGCCTCATGCGTAACCATATTGACTGGTGCTGTAACTTCCCTAACGAACCCGGACCCTAATGGTCGACTGTCAAGTGCTCTGGTCAATGTAATGCCTAGACTATGTGCAAATTACCTGTCCATAAAGTTCCCAGCTGCGCCTGAATCGACCAGCGCCTTACACTGGGGAACTACCGTGTATTCAGGGAAGTGTATGTGTAGGGTACAGTGCACACTAGAGGGCTCTGAACGAGTGGGTGTTCGATACCTGGGGTGACGCGAGAGCGCCCTGCCTGCCGCCTCCAGACCCAAAAGAACGCTGACGACAGCGTGCAGTGAAATGTCCTGCACTCTCCCGGATCGGCGCACCACCCAGCTCCATCCTCTTGTGATCCGGGGGGGGGCAGGCCCCGTCCAGGACAACCTCTAGAAGCCAGCAGGTTGTCCAACTGGATGGCCATGTCCACCAGTTGATTAAAGGACAACGTGGTGTCACGGCAGGCTAGCTCCCTTCGGACGTCTTCTCGCAGATGGCACCGGAAGTGGTCGATGAGGGCCCGCTCGTTCCACCCAGACCCAGCCGCTAGAGTCCGTAGCTCCAGGGCAAAGTCCTGTGCGGTCCTCGTCACCTGCCTTAGGTGGACCCGCCTCTCTACCCTCGGGCAGGTGATCGAAGACGGCCCGGAAGAGGCGAGCGAACTCCCCGAAGTTGTCTCCTCCTTCACTCCAGACCGCGTTGGCCCACTCCAGGTCTTTCCCCAAGAGGCAGGAGACGAAGGTGGACTCTGATGGAGCCGGGCTGATGGTTGAGAAGTATAACTCCAGTTGTACGAGGAATCCCTGGCAGAGGGTAGCTTTTCCATCGAAATCCCGTGGTCGGGATATATGAATCCCTCTGGGTGCTGGGGTGTGGGTGGCTGGATCTGGTCGCTCAGCTGGTCCTGAAAGATCGGGTCCTCTCCTCTCCAGGCGTTGGATGACCTGGAGAACCCGATCCATCGCTTCTCCCAAGCTGGATAGCATCGTTGAATGTTCCCGGACCGTGCCACGACTCCAGGCATGTGCTCCTCTCCTACTGACTCCATGTCTGGTGTGTGATTCTGTGATGAGGTGATGTTGAAGGAGTCAGGCGCAGGAGGGTAAATCACAGAATAACAGGCTTTATTCAGCAAATACAGAGTTACGCAGTAATGCGTCAAAAACACTCCAATGCGCAAAACAGGCACACTGGAAATTACAAGGCACACAGGGAAATATCCCGGCGATACAAAATACACAGAGCTCCACCGAGCTTCACTAACCTCCACAATAAACAATCACACACAAAGACAAGGGGGCAGAGGGAACACTTATACAGGTACTGATGAGCGGATATGAACCAGGTGTGTGTAATAAACAAGACAAAACTAATGGAATGATGAGATGAGAAGCGACAGTGGCTAGAAGGCCGAAGCCTGCCCAAACAAGGAGATGAGGCAGCTTCGGAGGAAGTCGTGACACAGCTGGAACGCATGCAGTTGAGTTTATTTTTGTTTGACTCTGCAAACATTGTTTTTTTTTGTTTGCACGAATTCAGCAATTATTATTATTTTAGTGAGAAGATGTTTCTGACTTATTCTTGAAACCTGGATGCAGAGTTTGATTGAATAGCCCCCATAGTTTACCCCTGCTTCCTCAGTCTGGCCGTTGGAGAAAGCCCAGAAGCCTTGTACAATGACAAGTCAAAGCGATCCATTTTCACCCATGATCCCAACCACATTACACAACTCTTTTAATTTACAAGCTTCAGTATCGGACTGCGGGCCCGTGGCCAAAGAAAATCTATTGGAATGTCAGTTTATCAACAGAAAACGTAAGAAGTTACACAAATGGGTCTGTGGGGTGGGTGTTGGGTGCAGAGTAGTACACGACCACCCTGGCTCTCTCTGTCTCCCCAAGTCTTACCCTGAGGCCAGAAAACAACCTAGCAGCTCCACCACTGAACTCTCCCATTCCTTATCCCTGAATAAAAAATCTAATAGCAAGTCCACTGATCTCTTCAAAAGCCGGCCCTGAACCAAGATAACAAGCAGCCAGATCTCCATACTCTCCCCACTAAGTCCAATAATAACTCCTTTCCCCCACCAATGAATTATTTAAGAGACAAAGCTGGCCAGTGACGAGGTGACTGTCTGCAGCCTGAGTTTAATTCTACTACACCAACCCGAGCCAATCCTGATCAGCGATACAGTATATCAATGTTTGAGATTACACTTTTTGCCTTAGAGGAGAGTAATGTTGTTGTGAGATGAGACAGGAAAACAAGGAATGTGAAGGTAAGAACAGTTATTTGAAAATAGCTTAATTAAGCTAAATTAATTCAACTAAATTATATTATAATAATTGTTTGAATTGAACCCCATTTCCTATTATATGGTTGAGTTTATTTGCACTTCACAAATCATTACAAAGTGGTTGAATTAAACATTTGCAATGTATAAAAGACGCTCTTGAAATTGTCATATGTACACTCTTTTTTAATATAATATTTGGAAATCATAAGAACAACCAAATGGATATTTACTATATTTAAAAATTTATGAAAACAATTATAGATATATTCAAATAGTATGATACTGCTGTTAGTTGCAGTATTTTAACAATGTCAAAGATCATTAAACAGACAATATCAGCATTATATCAGCAGAATGGTTTCCCCCACTGGGCACACACTGGTTGAATCAATGTTGTTTCTACATCATTTCAATGAAATTTTATTGAACCAACGTGGAATAGACATTGAATTGACTTCTGTGCCTAGTGGGCCACTAGCATTATTTATATAGACCTAATCTAGCATTTATTATTTTAGTGTAAAGTTTACTGTACATTATCTGAAGAGTGCCCTTTTTTAAGTCTCTATTTATTTTGAGCGCAAAGCCTTTTTTATTATTATTTCAAAATACCAAAGTTAGTTCGAAAAAATAGAATAGTTAATACAGTTAATACAATTGAAAATACAATCTATATTTCTTCATTGATTTTATACATTGAAAGGTAATTGTCTATGATAACAGAAGTGCAATCATTCACATGTATAATTTACATTTTATAGCAAATAGTTAAACTCAAACTAATGTAATGTCTGAAACTTTAATTTACCACTCCTATGATTTTATTTATTATTACTAATAAACCTAATTGAAACCTAATTTATTTTCTACATAAAACAATATTTTTCCAGCATTACACTAGTAGATGTCTTACTGGTCCTTATTGTTAATAAAATAAGTTAAGATTTATTTAAGAATGTATGGAAGGACATGATATGTTTTCATTGTTGTTGTGCGATGATATGATCTTTCTCTTTCAAGGGTTGTTTAGGACCTTACACTTATAAAGTTATGATAAGGCCCCCGAGGGGTTCTTTGTGCCAGCGCTCAGACACTGGAGAGATAAAAGCACGGCCACAGCTGAGGCACATTAATAGAATTATAGGGTCTTGAGCAGGTGTCTGATCATCGTTTAATTTAATATTTTTTTCTTTTCTTTTTTACCAATGGCTTCAATCTGGATTTGGTAGAGTAAGGTATAACAACAGTTTACCACAGTACACAGATCCAGTATTTCCTTTCTGTCCTTTGTTGAGGTTCCCATGTTCCCCCAAGGTTTTTACAACATACTGTACTTATTTTTAAGAGGTAGAAGCTATCTATAGCTCTGTGTGCTTGCGGTTCATTTGAAGCTAATTATCAGGTTGATGCATGCTTTTAGTGGGCTTGTTTGATGACAAGAAGCAGGTATAGTGAATTTAGCTAGGAAGGAAAATCTCATGAAGTCAATCAGGCGAGAGTAGACGACATTCTAGTCTACATTATTACAAGAGAAAAATAAAACAGTGGAAGCTGAGGAAAAGCAGTCTCCGGAATGTTCCTGTAACATTTATTTTCGGGAGCAATTTAGTCGAGACCAGAATTGATGGCTTCACTGTTTTCTCACTGAATTGGAACTAACTGTATATGTCTGCATGTCTGTATGTGTGTGTGTGCGTGCATCTGTGTGTGTGCATCTGTGCGTGAGTGCATGCGTTTGTGTCCTCCTACCCACCCTTCATCTTTCTACTCTACACAGACAGGTGGGGGGGAATGTCATGGCTGGAAGGACAGAGAATGTCATGGTTGATGAGACAGACAGGCTTCATCACAGAGATTATGGCAAATTAGTTTGCCCTGCCCTGCCAAAAGCAACACCTTTCAACTGCAGGTACTCACAAACCAAAAGGCTTTTTATTTCCCTCTAACTTTCTTTGTCTCACATACACTCTTTCTCTATTTCCTTGGACAATTCTGATGTTAATTGTTACACTTTTTAACAAAACACCAACACATCTTAATTTGACTGTTAGTGACAAAAATAAATTAGACTAGTGACAGTGACACACAGTAATATTAGCCAAAATAAGGACAACAAATAGACCGATCTCTTGTCATAAAATAATCTACAAAAATGTATACATGTACAGTACACTTCCAAGCAAGGCAAAACATGGCTAAGGTATTTTCTGCAGTTCTGACAACACAGTCGTACTGGTAGAGATTAATGAGGGAACAGGTACATCACCACTACGAGGTCACCTTCAATGCACCTCTTGTTTTAGGACCAGGGTGGACCTGGGTGGACCAGGGTGGGGCACAAACATACAGACATTTCCAAGTCTAAACTCAATCAAGCATTCCAGCATGCACATGAATAACTAGCATGCCTTCCGATTAACATCAAACTCCACCAGCAGTGTCTGTCTAATCCCCACTGTCCCTCTCTGTCCTGTAGTATTCACACGTAGTCTCACCAGCGTTAGCTTTGGCATACCCAGTGAAATGCACTCAGACCTTTGCACTGAGCTTGTGGTGTTAATTGGCCTCTTTTATTGGCCACTGCTACAGACCCTTTATTCCCCGGCCACCCCCACCCAAACGCCCTTGTTAAGGAAAATAAAACCACACCAAACTCCAAGCATTCAAACCTTGGTCCAGCTAGCTAGCATAAAAAGTATCCAATGACTCTTGCCACTGTTGAGACTGGTAAAAAAACTTTTTTTTTCTTGGTTTGAATTTGGTGATAGATGATTACGCTGTTTGTAAATCCTTAACCAGAAACTGAATACTTCACTAAAATATCAAAACATAACTAAGTAAAGTAGACACCCACACTAACAGAGCAGTAGAAGTAATGCAGCCCAGACAGACCCTGAAGTCACTTCACTTAATAACATCACTAAAGCAGCATTGCTTTCACCAAGATTCTTAGTTCCTATGGCAGCCACATACAGTAACACAAATACAGGTGTGATGTGCGTGTGTGTGTCTGTGTGTGTATGTGGGGTGTACCCTCAGACTGCCTACAGATGCAGCACAACAGGTTTCTGTGCTCTCTATCTGTCTCTCTCCAGGTATACGTCAAGACCTCTAGGACTGTGATTGAATGTACAGTACTGTATACCCACCTCTCGTTAACCCAGCTACCCCGGGTCTCAGGGGTCCTGCTTGTAACAGGTCCTTGCAAAACCTGTGGAGAAGATGACATCATTTCCTTCTCATGAGGGCAATGACGTGTGGCAACTGTGTGGTACCTCCCTCCCCTGTTCCTCCCTCCCTACCTGCCATATTTTTGAGACGGTGATGTCATGCAGATTTTAACTCACCCAAACAGGCTAAGTACTGTAAAGTACCCATGAGGCCTATGGAAGGTGACTCCACTCCTAGCTTTGCTAAAGACCCCAGCTGAGTCGTAATACACATACATCAGCCTTTCTTTCAGAAACGACAGCAGGTATTTATTTTCTCGCCCAGACTTGTATGGGTGAGATGAGATATTTTCCAGTGGATACAGTACTTTAGGCAGCATTTCAACTGCTGCCCAGCATGCTCCTCTCACACTCCAATGATTTTCTTTATCCTCAAATTATGACACATTGTGTTCTGTTAAGAAGCTCTCTCTGCCTTGCACTGCCCAGAGGCTATGATTGCTGTTAAGATGTCACCGGCTCATGTGGATGTCCATTAGACCCAGACACTGACAGGATAGCGAGCCTACAGGGCCTTTATTCGCAAAGCGTCTCAGAGTAGGAGTGCTGATCTAGGATAGGTCTTATCCGTTATGATCTGAAAGGCAAAACTGATCCTAGATCAACACTCCTACTCTGAGACACTTTATGAAGATGGCGCAGGTCTTCTAAAGGAATCGATACAGATGATATACAGAGCGTGGTTAACATGGAGAACATGGGATTTAATACTAAGCCCCTGACAAAGGGTCTCCTTTTGGTTATGAGACAGACTTTTTTATTCTTTATTTAAGTAAATATGAACTCTTACAATGATTGTCATGTCCTGCTTTAATTTCCTGATCCTGACCACCAGTGTTGACCCCCCACCAAGGTTGCGTTCAAAGGGACTCAATGGTAGCCACTTCTAACGGGGTCTGACACCAAGACATATAGGGGCATGTCAAGGACCTCTTAAGAAAACACGTCTGTTCCTCTATGGAACACGTTAAGCAGAAAGGAAACAGAGAAAGTAGGCGCCTTAAAATTCTCCATCAGAAGCAATGAATCATTAAATATGGGTGTAACAATGCCACTAGGATGTCCTATGGTCATTTTACACACTGAAGCCAATGAGTGGACAACACATTAGCCCTTTCCCGACCTCAAATTTTTTTTAGCAGTTTCTTCACACAAACCACACACACACGCACGCACACACACACACACACACACACACACACACACACACACACACACACCCCTGGCACCCCTCCTCACAGCAGACCTATCAGTCACAGAGGCTTACTGGCCCAGGCCGGTCTGCTACTGTCATTATTTACGGTGGCTCCGCTGTTCTTGAAGGGTGCAAAGTGTTTCTAATAAACGGTTTAGGGTTTCCCCCGTCTCATCTGTGTGTCGGCTGGGCAACTAAAGAATCTCAGTCTGCTGACAGCGAATGGGGTCGCAGGACCCTCCCTAAAACAACGGCTTGGGGTGGGGGGGTGGTGGTGAGAGGGTGGGGCAGCTGCCAGAAACAGAGACGAAGAGAGAGGGCTGAGAGAGAGAGATAGAGAGACGGAGGGAAAAGGAGAGAGAAAAAGAGAGAGAGAGAGAGAGAGAGAGAGAGAGAGAGAGAGAGAGAGAGAGAGAGAGAGAGAGAGAGAGAGAGAGGGGGGGGGAGAATGACAGACGTGGGGCATAAATAACATCAGAGCTGCGGCATCCATGTGTGAAACAAGAGCGGCTATTAGGGCCTTGCTGTCAGAGCAGAGCAGATCGGCGGTGAGGAGGCGAGGCAGGACAGCCAGGCGATAATATTTCACAGGTAAGGAGATGTCCACATGATAACACCCGATAGTAGGAGGATAGGTGGGGGGATGAGTGAGAGGACACAGGCCCTCTGTCCGCTCCCACCCATGGCTGAGAGGAGATACCACAGGAGCAGGGAAGCAGGGAGGTAGAGAGGCAGGGAAGTTGGGAGAGAGGGAGGTAGAGAGGCAGGGAGGCTGGGAGAGAGGGAGGTAGAGAGGCAGGGAGGTTGGGAAGGAAGAGACAGAGAGGCAGAGAAGCAGAAAGACAGGGAGACAGAAAGTCAGGGAGACAGAAAGACAGGTAGACAGAAAGAGACAGAAAACAGGGAGACAGAAAGACAGAGAGACAGAAAGACAGGGAGAAAGAAAGACAGGGATACAGAAAGACAGGGAGACAGAGAGGCAGAGAGACAGAGAGGCCAAGAAGGGAGGGTGGAAGGCTGGGAGGCTGTTATTCCCCAGGCTGGTTGGTTCATATAGAGCCAGAACCCATCCTATCCACTATGACCTGGTGCCATTTTGTACACACCAGGCCACCTTCAATTATCAGAGTGGTCATAGATTATCGATGGGATAGAAGCAACTAGGGGATGGTGTATGGTGGAATGATGTGACGTTGGAAACCCAATCTCACCGCCGCCGTCGTCCCACATTCAGAGACGAGATGGGAGCTCTTAGCGGTGCATTTAGCCAACAAAGAATATGAAACCTTATCGCCGCCCTCTGTTTTTATCTCCTCGCAGCATCAGAGAGCCAGACGGCTATGGAATTAGGAGGTTTAATATTTGATATCGTCGGGGTCATCTCCCATTCATGAGACCTGAAAAAAATATGTTTGCCTTTTGTTTTCCCAGACCGTGCCCATAATTTCCACATGACGCATCCCCGAGCCCCTGCCCCCTGCCCCCTGGCCCCCACGCTCCACCCACTGTCTCTCGTTCTGCTTAACTGGTTTAAGAGCATTTAAACTCCTTCATCGCCAGCATGCTCATCTTCGAACTGCCACTGAAAATACACACACTCAATCTAAGTCATTCCCACTTCTGTTCTCTGTACAGACAGGGAAATCGAGTGCCTTCTGTGTCGCGGCTTACGTCTGCATGCTGAAGTAGAAATGGAAATGAATGATTTTACAGAGAGTTGAAGCAATTCTAATTTCTATGATCCTTTAAGTGTTTTAACCAAGTAGCAGACGCATAACTCTCTATCTGTGGTGTGGGGCCTGGGGTTGACTGCCCTACATGGCCTCCCTTGTATGGTGATTCATTGCTTCGGTAACCAGCACAGTAACACCGTCCATCTGTCTGTGTCCGGGAGGGAGACGACGATGATGTGATGTGAGGTTCCATGTTAAACGGGGTGAGACGAGACAAGCCGAGCATCACTCCCCTCCTGTTCTGTCTGTGAGAAATGAATAGAGGGACAGGAGGACCAGCTATCTAGCTGTGTTAATCAACCTCATGCACGCATGTACACACACACATCACCGTGGACATACTCAGACACTGAACTCCAGTCAGTCTATTAGCTCTCTGCTTCCCTCCCTCCCTCATCCCTCCCTCCCTCCCTCCCTCCCTCCTCCCTCTGTCTCTCCCTCCCTCCATCCCTCCTTCCTTCCCTCCCTCCCTCCCTCCCTCCCTCCCTCCCTCCCTCCCTCCCTCCCTCCCTCCCTCCCTCCTTCCTGGAGAATGTGGGGGAGAGAGGGATGCCATAGAGAGGGGCTGGAGAGGTGCGAGAGAGGCGGGGAGGGAGGGATAGAGAGGGAGGGAGGGAGGGAGGGAGGGAGGGAGGGAGGGAGGAGGGAGGGGAGGAGAGGAGGGAGGAGGGAGGGAGGGAGGGAGGGAGGGAGGGAGGGAGGGAGGGATAGAGAGGTGGGAGAGCAGGCAGATTTATTTGGGCAGGGTCAAGGGTTATTGTCTGCTGATTATTGGTCAGCAGGATTAGCTGGTGTAGCCCGTGGGTGCAGAACGTGCCCCTGCTGGAATTTTGATTGGGATGCGGGAGATACGTGGGATGCAGACGGTGAGACGATACATTATTATTGTTTCATGTGTAGTATGTTATAAAGGATGACTCAGATATTTACTGAAAAATACAGTCTGAGGATTTCAGGGAAATAACTTTGAGGATTACAAGGCAATGATTGAACAGACTTCTATGGTCTGCAATAATGATGATGACGACATTCTTTATACTTTATTGGCTTGGCAAAAAAATGTGGTAGCTCGATGTCATCTAAGTATTTAAGTACATACTGGTAGTAGGCTTAAGTGTCGCTCAATAAAGATTGTGATGTTTTTATGAACAGCTTTTGAATGATTGACCAAGTGCAGTTGGACACTTATGGTTTCAAAACGAGACTCAGAAAGATGCAATGGAGGTTGTTAAAACCACAGTCCTATTACAGCCACGTAGCTCTCTCTCTCTCTCTCTCTCTCTCTCTCTCTCTCTCTCTCTCTCTCTCTCTCTCTCTCTCTCTCTCTCTCTCACACACACACACACCCTGAGGTCAGAAGCTGTAGTTTTAACACGGCTCATTTCATGTTACAGTTTTTTCTGAATGGTTAAGCGCTAATCGTGATTCTTGTAGCACAATTTCTAAAACTATTAATACGTATAGCAAAACCACTCACTGAGTTTGCAAAACTAAAAGCACAAACACTGCTTTGCACTCAGTTTACAATTTTGTAACACACACTTTGCAAAACTGTAGGCACAATTCACTGCACAACACTCTTTTTGCAGAACTTTAAACACAACTCACTGCTTACACTCAATTACCAAATTTCCAACACACTCCTAGCAAAATTATACACATGTATGGCTATCATTAACACTATTTTGCCAACTGTCTGGCACACTTGCACATGTGAAAACTGTTGTAGATAATTAGTTCACTTTGCAATCAGCCTAAGCACTATAAATAAGCCACAGGTAAGCTGTCTGTGTGGAGTACAATGGAAGGAGCAGTAAGAGGGAGAAGAGTGAGAATCAGAGGAGGCCGAGGAGGCCGAGGGAGAGGACGTGGAGTTGAAGAAGTTGGAGGAAGAGGACGTGGAGTTGAAGAAGCGAGAGGGTTAGAGGAAGTTAGAGGAAGAGGACAAGGAGGAGCAAGAAGAGGACGAGGAGGGGAAAGAGGAAGGGTAAGAAGAGGAAGAAATAGAATAACTGATGACATCAGAGCTACAATAGTGGACCATGTCATCAACCATGGGATGACCCTGAGGGAAGCTGGCCAACGGGTTCAGCCTAATTTGAGCCGCTACACTGTGGCAAGCATCATTAGGACATTTCGAAATGAGAATCGGTAACTACTTTGTAGCACTGCCATACTCTAATGAGAAACACAACAGTACCATACATGCAAAAATACTGAAATTGTTACTTTACAGAATTGCTAGACGTCCAGATGTTGGGGGCAGAGGAAGAATGTTCACTCCAGAGCAAGAGACCCATATAGTGAACATGGTGATTGCCAATAATGCAATAAGACTGCGCGAAATATAGCAGCGCATAATTGATAATGACACCATCTTTCAAAATATACACAGTGTAAGTATTTCTGCACTAAGTCGTGTACTTGCGCGCCACAGAATAAGAATGAAGCAAATTTACAGAGTTCCTTTCGAGAGAAACACAGAACGTGTAGAGCAACTGCGATATGACTATGTGCAGGTAAGCTATAGTGTCATTGGTTCTGAATTTGGAAGTGCATACTGTAGTGCTGTGCATGGGCCTGATGTGTTGCATTTGTTTTGTCTTGTCCAGAGAGTGATGGAACTAGAAGCAGATGCCATGGGACATGAGCTACTTTTTGTAGATGAGGCCGGTTTTAACCTCAGTAAAACCAGGAGACGTGGCAGGAACATTATTGGACACCGTGCCATCATCAATGTCCCAGGACAACGTGGTGGTAACATAACCATGTGTGCAGCTATAAGCCAAAATGGTGTTGTTCACCATCATGCAACCTTAGGCCCATACAACACTGCACACATTATTGCATTCCTGGACACCTTACATGACATGCTCACTGTTCAGAGACCAGAGCATACCCGATATGTCATCATATGGGACAATGTTAGTTTCCATAGGGCTGCTTTGGTCCGCAACTGGTTTACAGACCACCCATTCTTCATGGCACTCAACCTCCCTCCATACTCTCCATTCTTAAATCCCATCGAGGAGTTCTTCTCTGCCTGGCGCTGGAAAGTGTACGACCGTCATCCTCATCAACAGGTAGCCCTTTTACAGGCAATGGAGGAGGCATGTGGAGATATTGACCAGGCATCATGTCATGCCTGGATACGGCATTCAAGGAGATATTTTCCCGGTGCCTTGGACTGGAGGATATCGCATGCGATGTGGACGAAATTTTGTGGCCGGACCCAGAAAGACGACATGATGTAGGCTGATTGTTTTTCTTTTTTTTGTGAAATTACTATTTTGTGTTCTGACTTTGTCTTGGTTTTGATGAGTGTGAATAAACACCAATACTTGAAGTTTGGATCCTTGTATGTTTACATGACACTATGACAAAAGTATGACCTCAAATTGACATCTGTACACAGAGAAAGCAAAAGCCAGATGTGTTTTGTATTCATACCATCAGTGTGTAGTTGGCACATTGTGTGCTTAGTAGATGATGGCTTGTGTTTACTGTTTGATACGAAAACACAATTTTTAAGAAGGTGTGAAGAGTTAATCTAGCTGTGTTCGCTTTTACAAGAGAACTACAATGTTTTGATAATTGGGTGAAAGGTTTTCTTATTTGTGTGTAGAGTTTTGCAAAAATATCCAATAGTTACAAAAAATGTGCTTAACCAATCAGAAAAAACTGTAAAAGACAGTCTGGTCTGCTGTCCCACATGAACTACTGTTTTAAGCTCTGCCCTTTATTATTGTTTCAATAATATCCTATTACACCTCCATATTGTGTTACTACCCAACATGCCATACATAGTAATCCTACTCATTCTAGGCATGTATCTAATGTTGTCTACATACCTGATATTTGAGTTGGCTGTAGTAGCTATATGCCTCTATAGAACATATCACCTAATTCATATTCTCTTGCTTTGACCCGACCAGTTTTCTTTAAAAAATTCATGTTTTAATCACAGTGACTGTTGTATGACTATGAATGAACATACTTTATACATATGTTTTGCACATCAAAATGTTACCATGATGGGCCTATATGAAATTGAAAGGACATTTTTTTCCCAATGGTAAATTATTTATTGTATACGCTTTATTATCTTGGCTATCGTAGCAATATATGAAACACTCTTTGCCTCGTCCTCATCATCTCTGCATCTTACTTGTCTCTTCAACAGTGGCATTTAAGATGAGGGAGGACAATTACATTTTCATGAGCATGGCCTTATTTCTATTACAGCATATTGGATGACTCTCATTCTTATTCCATTCACCCAGTTCAATGTAACAGCGATAGGCTTAGGCTAGTACATGATACTCAAATTTTCACTACACCCATCATGAGGTTGCTACAACCTAGCCTATGAATGAAAGTTTACAACGTAGGTGCACACAGGTCGAGACACACTCTTGCCTGCATCTAGCTTATATAGGGTGCAATCATTATTCAAACAGTTGCAAACGAAAGTTTCTATTGGACAAATTCAGGTAAGTTTATCCCCGTTTGTTTCAGTTTGCTTCCATTTAAGAAACATTTTCAACAGAATCGGCGGAATGAATAAACCCCTGATCACGCGTAAACACAGTTCACATTCATAGCAGACACATTGTATTCCTTCTTGCATCTATGCGCTCTCCTCCTCTCACCTCTTCCCTTCACTTGTGGACTTCAACGCACAACACATCAGCTGTATGTGACCAGGCGAAAAAACCTTTCCAAGCCAAACCCCTACACATAGACCACATCGTTGTCACCATATTAGCTAAAGTAACGTTATAGTCAGCATAGCTAATAGAACTAATGCGTTAGTAAACCCGCTACAATCATGCAGTAACGTTAGTGTACAGTCAGTAAGCAGTGACACTGGCGGGCCCCAGTGGCAATAAATTAGTAATACCAAAAGCTTACCTTGACTTGGAAGGGGTCCAGTGTTGTGTTGGAAAGTCATAGCCAGCTAGCTAATATAGCATCCCTCTGTTTGAGCAGGGTGTTTCAGTAGGCTAAACTAGCTAGCTGCATTTGCTGTAGTGAAACTGAAAGTGAAAAAATAACGAAATCTCTCTCTCTCTCTATTTCTCTCTTGCTTCTCCTTCATTTTGGAAGAAATCAATTTGCTCAAAACTCTTCAACTATTGTCTTTCTCTCTCTTTGAGACAACTACTCACCACATGTTATGCACTGCAGTGCTTGCTAACTGTAGTTTATGCTTTCAGTACGAGATTAATTATCTGATCCTTTGATTGGGTGGACAACATGTCAGTTCATGCTGCAAGAGCTCTGATAGGCTGGAGGACGTCCTCCGGAAGTTGTCATAATTACTGTGCAAGTCTATGGAAGGGGGTGAGAACCATGAGCCTCCTAGGTTTCGTATTGAAGTCAATGTACCCAGAGGAGGACGGAAGCTAGCTGTCCTCCGGCTACACCATGGTGCTACCCTACAGAGTGCTGTTGAGGCTACTGTAGACCTTCTTTGCAAAATAATGTGTTTTAATCAGTTATGTGGTGACATGTGATTACATTTACTATAGTTTTATCTCGAATGGATAACTTTTAAAATGTTTTCCAATTTCAATTTTAATGGAATTCACTGAGGAGGATGGTCCTCCCCTTCCTCCTCTGAGGAGCCTCCACTGCTCTTCAACTATACATAATCCAAGGCCTTTCCCCTCTTTCCTTCCATTTTCGTCCCTCTCTCCTCCCTTCCTCAACCCTTTCACCCACTTCATCCCTCCATCCTGCACCCCTCTGACCCACAAGGAATGTGTAGATATGACTGATAAAGAGGAGCAAGGAGAGGAGAGGAGCGGAGAGGAGTGGAGCGGAGAGGAGCGGAGCGGAGAGGAGCGGACCGGAGAGGAGCGGAGAGGAGAGGAGCAGAGAAGAGAGGAGCGGAGAGGAGGGAGCGGAGAGGAGAGGAGCGGAGAGGGCTAAAGCTGCTGCTTGAAATAAGCACTGCCGTAAAACTGTGTCAGAAAAATGTTTCCCCCTCATTCTTCTTCTCTTCCCCTCCCTTTATTCTTTATGGGTCTGTAACCAAATTTTGTTACTCGTTTGATTGGCTGGGGGAGCCGTCCAGGCTCTGGGGTACAAGACATTATTCATCTCTCCCTCCCTCCCTCCCTCCCTCCCTCCCTCCCTCCCTCCCTCCTAAAGGCCTCCAGCCTACTGTTTAAAGTCTCTCACCAGAGAGAGTGAGGGGGAGGAGGAGGAGGGGAAAGAGAGCAAAGGATAGAGGGGGATAACAGAGGAGAAGAGAGGGCTGAAAGATGTCTCCCTAGCCCTCCACTGTGGAGATCAAAGTGGACTGTTCCTTAAACTCCATGGCACCATAATGGTTTGGCCGAGTCCGAGAGAGAGCCCTCGCTGCTCCAGATGTTGTAACATGGGTGACTAGTGACAGTGTAATACTTTGAACATTCAGCGTACAAAGGGAGAACCCAGCTGAGCCAGAAGCTTTAAACTTTGTTGATGGGGGTTCCAGAGCCACCGGAGAGCATTAGCCCAGAGATGTAAAGAGATATCACATTCATTTTTCCCGTTTATACACGCCCTGGGAATAAAGGACAACAAATAAAGTGTGGGAGGCAACATAAATGCCTGTCATACTTTTCCTTATTAGAAGTAGAGGGATTGTTTCTGGATGTCACAATAGTACATTACTTTTGGGACATTTAGTGATTGGATACATAATAGTTTAATTTATTTTAGACTATGTTGATTTTGGTACTGAATAGTTTGATTTATATATTTTAAATTCCTCTTTAGATTCTTCTTCCAGCATATGTTACATGACTTAGCCTGAAAACCAAAATGTGAAGTGGAGTGAAAAAGTAAAAAAGTAAACAATCAAGATGTATTACATTGCAATGTTATTACATGGTTATTACAATCTAATTATAATTACAATACCACATTAATTGATGTAATTAAACGTTTTAGTTCATGATTTTCTAAATATCAAATTCCCCTGTCAATCTTCTGAATTTGTCTCATGTTCAATTGAACAATTACAATTCCTTACCCATGTAATCACTGACTAGCCATTGTAAAGCATGTAGTAGCCTGAACGAGATGCTATGGAGACAGAAAGAAAGAGAGAAAGAGAGAATGGTTGCGGGTTGACAGCCTAAATTCCATCCCCGATATTTGTCAGTGCACACGCTAGTGTACATTCTAATTCATGGTGGAACTTTGACAATATTCTCCAAATGTTTCCAAAGACTTGGCCCTTCTCAATTCCCAAGAAAATAAAAATAGCTGACACAACAAAATGTTCAACGTTTATTACAAAACGTTCAAGTTTGTATAACTGGTATTTAATTTAAATAATTACTCATGTTTTGTCCATTAAAGGGATTAATTGAAAAAACTGTTTATTTTTTGGGGTAAAGTTTGACTGAAATTTGTAACAACATTATATGCATTTAAAACGGCATGAAGAAATACAAAAATCAACAACCCCTTCAAAACATCTGCTTGAAGAACCAAATATTGCACTATTCTCTGCTTTCTGATGAACCATTTCTTTTTATTGGCTGAGCAGCCATTCTGCACACCACTCCATCTATCACTCTCTTTTCCATCTCTCTCTCTTTCTGCCATCTCTCTCTCTCTCTCTCTCTCTCTCTCTCTCTCTCTCTCTGCCATCTCTCTCTCTCTCTCTCTCTCTCTCTCTCTCTCTCTTTCTGCCATCTCTCTCTCTTTTTTCTGCCATCTCTCTCTTCTTCTGCCATCTCTCTCTCTTTCTTTTTTCTGCCATTTTTTTTTCTTCTTTTTTCCTCCTTTCTCTCTTCTCTTCTGCCCTCTCTCTCTCTCTCTCTCTTTTCTATCTCTCTCTCTCTCTCTCTCTCTCTTTCTGCCATCTCTCTCTCTTTCTCTCTCTCTCTCTCTCCTCTCTCTCTCTCTCTCTCTCTCTCTCTCTCTCTCCTCTCTCTCTCTCTTTCGCCATCTCTCTCTCTCTCTCTCTCTCTCTCTCTCTCTCTCTCTCTCTCTCTCTCTCTCTCTCTCTCTCTCTCTCTCTCTCTCTCTCTCTTCTGCCCCCTCTCTCTCTCAATTCAATTCAATTCAAGCTGCTTTATTGGCATGAAAAACATTGCGTCAATATTGCCAAAGCCACAATGTATACAATATACATTGTAATAAAATAATAAATAATAACAAATAATAATAAAAATGGTAGTAAATAATAATAAATAAATAACAACAATAAAATGGTAACAGTCAATAGTATAAATATAATAAATATACAAATCTAAATATGGAAAATGAAACTATAACTAACTTATAACTAAATAACGGTCATCTTCACCATTATATCAGTACTACAACTACCATCATCATTACTACCACTACTACCACCACCATCATTGAACTGCCATCATTACCATTACCACCCATACCACTACTATTTGGAATGATATACAACAATAATAATGATAATAACAATAATAGCAATAACAACAATACTAAGTACGTTACTATATACTATGCAGATGTTATTATTCAGTGTCCCTCAGGCTATGGCAGCCAAATACATATTTGGCTGCAAGAGGAGCCATAGCTCCTTCGCCCATGAGTATTTTTAGTTTTTCCTCTGGGTTTAATAAGTTAAAATTTAGAATAAATGTAGTCATTTCTGTGAATAATGAATCTCTTTGTGAGGAATATTTATCACAGTAAAGGAGAAAGTGCATCTCTGTTTCTACCTCCCCTGTCGTGCAGTGACCACATACACGCTCCTCTTTGGGTAGCCATGTCTTTTTATGTCTGCCGGTTTCTATTGCCAATTGGTGGTCACTCAGCCTGTACTTGGTAAGGATCTGTCTCTGCTTCGTATCTCTGACAGAGTAGAGATAATCAGCCAATTCATATTCTCTGTTTAGGGTCAGATAGCAATTTAGTCGGCTTTGGGATTTTGTTTTGTTTTTCCAATGTTGTAAATATGAGTCCTTTGATTGGTTCATGATTTTGTTCATTGGAATTCTTTCTTTTGAAGCAGTGCTGGTGTCAGCTTGGTTGGTTAGGTCCAACACCAGCTGACTGAGAGGGCTCGTTTCTGGGCTCAGCTCTTGGGTTTGAAGTGCTTTAAATTGCAGACTTGAATTTGGACTTGAATTTAGATGTAGCCAAAATTTTAATGATCTTTTCTGTATTTTCATTACTACTGGAAAGCGGCCCATTTCTGCCCCTACATGCATTAGTTGGTGTATTTCTCTGGACTTGTAGAATTTTCCCGACAGAATTCTGCATGTAGGGCTTCAATTGGATGTTTGTCCCATATTTTAAAGTCCAGTTTATTGAGTGGCCCCCAAACCTCACTTCCGTAAAGAGCTATTGGTAGGATTACACTGTCAAATATTTTGGTCCAAATTCTAATTGGGATATTGATTTTGAATAATTTCATTTTTATTGCATACAATGCTCTGCGGGCTTTTTTCTTTGAGTGCATTCACTGCCATATTAAAGTTTCCCGATGCAGATATGGTCAGACCAAGGTATGTGTAATTTTTAGTGTGTTCAATTATGGTGTTGTTCAGGGTGAATTTATATTTGTGTTTCTGACATCTGTATTTTTTTGGAAAATCATGATTTTAGTTTTTTTGAAATTTACTGCCAGGGGCCCATTTATTGCAATATTGCTCTAGAATGTTAAGGTTCTGTTGAAGACCTTTGGTTGGTGATAGAAGTACCAAGTCATCAGCATATAGCAGGTATTTTACCTCTGTGTCAAATAGTGTGAGTCCTGGGGCTGGAGAATGGTCTAACATGTCTGCTAACTCATTGATATAAATGTTGAAAAGATTTGGACTCAAACTGCAGCCTTGTCTCACACCTCGACGTTGTGAAAAGAATTCTGTTCTTTGGTTTTTGATTTTTATTGCACACTTGTTTCTATGTACATACATTTTATTAAGTCATACACCTTACCACCAAGCCCACTTTGGAGAATTTTGTAGAATAGCCCTTCATGCCAAATAGAATCAAATGCTTTTTTAAAGTCAATAAAGCAAGCAAATATTTTGCCCTCTTTTTTTTAGGTGGACGTGTTTATTAATTAGTGTGTGTAAGGTGTATATATGGTCAGTAGTGCGATGGTTAGGGAGAAAGCCAATTTGACATTTACTTATTACATTTTTCTCTTGAAGAAAGGTTTGAATTCTTGAATTCAAAATGCTACAGAAAACCTTTCCCAAGTTGCTCTCTCTCAGTCTCTCTCTCTCTCTATCTCTCTCTCTCTCTCTTCTGCCATCTCTCTCTCTCTCTCTCTCTCTCTCTCTCTTCTGCCATCTCTCTCTCTCTCTCTCTTCTGCCATCTCTCTCTCTCTCTCTTCTGCCATCTCTCTCTCTCTCTCTCTCTCTCTCTCTCTCTCTCTCTCTCTCTCTCTTCTGCCATCTCTCTCTCTCTCTCTCTCTCTCTCTCTCTCTCTCTCTCTCTCTCTCTCTTCGCTCTCTCTCTCTCTCTTTTCTGCCCTCTCTCTCTCTCTTTTCTGCCCTCTCTCTCTCTCTTTTCTGCCCCTCTCTCTCTTTTCTGCCCTCTCTCTCTCTCTTTTCTGCCCCCCCTCTCTCTCTCTCTTTTCTGCCCTCTCTCTCTCTCTTTTCTGCCCCCCCTCTCTCTCTCTTTCTTTTCTGCCCTCTCTCTCTCTCTCTCTTTTCTGCCCTCTCTCTCTCTCTTTTCTGCCTCTCTCTCTCTCTCTCTCTCTCTCTCTCTCTCTCTCTCTCTCTCTCTCTGCTCTTCTCTCTCTTCTCTCTCTCTCTTTCTGCCATCTCTCTCTCTCTCTCTCTCTCTCTCTCTCTCTCTCTCTCTCTCTCTCTCTCTCTCCCATCTCTCTCTCTCTCTCTCTCTCTCTCTCTCTCTCTCTCTCTCTCTCTCTCTCTCTCTCTCTTTTCTGCCCTCTCTCTCTCTTTTCTGCCCTCTCTCTCTTCTGCTCTCTCTCTCTCTCTTCTGCCATCTCTCTTTTCTGCCCTCTCTCTCTCTCTCTTCTGCCATCTCTCTTTTCTGCCCTCTCTCTCTCTCTCTTCTGCCATCTCTCTTTTCTGCCCTCTCTCTCTCTCTCTCTCTTCTGCCATCTCTCTTTTCTGCCCTCTCTCTCTCTCTCTCTCTCTCTCTCTCTCTCTCTCGGCATGGGAAACGTATGTTAACATTGCCAAAGCAAGTGAAGTAGATAGTAAACAAAAGCGAAATAAACAATAAATATTAACAGTAAACATTACACTCAGAAGTTTCAAAAGAATAAAGACATTTCAAATGTCATATTATGTATATATACAGTGTTTTAACAATGTGCAAATAGGAAACAAGTACAAATTGGAAAATAAATAAACATAAATATGGGTTATATTTACAATGGTGTTTGTTCTTCACTGGTTGCCCTTTTCTTGTGGCAACAGGTCACAAATCGTGCAGCTGTGATGGCACACTGTGGTTTTTTACCCAGTAGATAAGGGAGTTTATCAAAATTGGGTTTGTTTTTAGAATTCTTTGTGGATCGCTGTAATCTGAGGGAAATTCACTGTCTCTAATATGGTAATACATTTGGCAGGAGGTTAGGAAGTGCAGCTCAGTTTCCACCTCATTTTGTGGGCAGTGTGCACATAGCCTATCTTCTCTTGAGAGCCAGGTCTGCCTACGGTGGCCTTTCTCAATAGCAAGGCTATGCTCACTGAGTCTGTACATAGTCAAAGCTTTCCTTAAGTTTGGGTCAGTCACAGTGGTCAGGTATTCTGCCACTGTGTACTCTCTGTTTAGGGCCAAATAGCATTCTAGTTTGCTCTGTTTTTTTTTGTTCTTTCCAGTGTGTCAAGTAATTCTCTTTTAGTTCTTTCATTATATGGTTGGGTCTAATTGTGTTGTTGTTGTTGTTGTTGTTGTTGTCCTGGGGCTCTGTGGGGTCTGTTTGTGTTTGTGAACAGAGCCCCAGGACCAGCTTACTTAGGGGACTCTTCTCCAAGTTCATCTCTCTGTAGGTGATGGCTTTGTTATGGAAGGTTTGGGAATCGCTTCCTTTTAAGTGGTTATAGAATTTAACAGCTCTTTTCTGGATTTTGATAATTAGCGGGTATTGGCCTAATTATGCTCTGCATGCATTATTTGGTGTTTTACGTTGTACAAGGAGGATGTTTTTGCAGAATACTGCATGCAGAGTCTCAATTTGGTGTTTGTCCCATTTTGTGAATTCTTGGTTGGTGAGTGGACCCCAGACCTCACAACCATAAAGGGCAATAGGTTCTATTACTGATTCAAGTATTTTTAGCCAGATCCTAATTGGTATGTCAAATGTTATGTTCCTTTTGATGGCATAGAAGGCCCTTCTTGCCTTGTCTCTCAAATCGTTCACAGCTTTGTGGAAGTTACCTGTGGCGCTGATGTTTAGGCCGAGGTATGTATAGTTTTTTGTGTGCTCTAGGGCAACGGTGTCTAGATGGAATTTGTATTTGTGGTCCTGGCAACTGGACCTTTTTTGGAACACCATTATTTTTGTCTTACTGAGATTTACTGTCAGGGCCCAGGTCTGACAGAATCTGTGCAGAAGATCTAGGTGCTGCTGTAGGCCCTCCTTGGTTGGTGACAGAAGCAGCAGATCATCAGCAAACAGTAGACATTTGACTTCAGATTCTAGTAGGGTGAGGCCGTGTGCTGCAGACTGTTCTAGTGCCCTCGCCAATTCGTTTATATATATGTTGAAGAGGATGGGGCTTAAACTGCATCCCTGTCTCACCCCACGGCCCTGTGGAAAGAAATGTGTGTGTTTTTTGCCAATTTTAACCGCACACTTGTTGTTTGTGTACATGAATTTTATAATGTTGTACGTATAGCAGACCCTCATGCCAAATTGAGTCAAAGCTTTTTTGAAATCAACAAAGCATAAGAAGACTTTGCCTTTGTTTTGGTTTGTTTGTTTGTCAATTAGGGTGTGCAGGGTGAATACGTGGTCTGTCGTACAATTATTTGGTAAAAAGCCAATTTGACATTTGCTCAGTACATTGTTTTCACTGAGGAAATGAACTAGTCTGCTGTTAATGATAATGCAGAGGATTTTCCCAAGGTTGCTGTTGACGCATATCCCACGGTAGTTATTGGGGTCAAATTTCTCTCTCTCTCTCTCCTCGCAACCTCTCTCTCAGACAGAAGCTCAATGTGTTTGTGTGTTCTTTTGTACAGATCACATTCTATTTTCCAGATTAGTCTCTGATATGATATATATTTTGCCCTTTGTCTCTATGTTACTCTATATATACAAAAGTATGTGGACACCCCTTCAAATTAGTGGATTCGGCTATTTCAACCACATCCATTGCTGACAGGTGTATAAAATCAAGCACACAGCCATGCAATCTCCATGGACAAACATTGGCAGTAGAATGGCCTTACTGAAGAGCTCAGTGACTTTCAATGTGGCACTGTCACAGGATGCCACCTTCCCAACAATTCAGTTCGTCAAATTTCTGCCCTGCTAGAGCTGCCCCGGTCAAATGTAAGTGCTGTTATTGTGAAGTGAAAAAGTCTAGGAGCAACAACGGCTCAGCCGCGAAGACGTAGGCCACACAAGTTTACAGAATGGGACCGCCGAGTGCTGAAGCGCATAGCGCGTAAAAATCGTCTGTCCTCGGTTGCAACACTCACTACTGAGTTCCAAACTGCCTCTGGAAACAACGTCAGCAAAATAACTGTTCGTCGGCAGCTTCATGAAATAGGTTTCCATGGCAGAGCAGCCGCACACAAGCCTAAGATCACCATGCACAACACCAAGCGTCGGCTGGAATGGTGTAAAGGTCACCGAAATTGGAATCTGGAGCTGTGGAAACGCGTTCTCTGGAGTGATGAATCACGCATCACCATCTGGCAGTCCAACGGACACATTTTGGTTTGGTGGATGCCAGGAGAACGCTATCTGCCCCAATGCATAGTGCCAACTGTAAAGTTTGGTGGTGGAGGAATAATGGTCTGGGGCTGTTTTTCATGGTTCGGGCTAGGCCCCTTAGTTCCAGTGAAGGGCAATCTTAACGCTACAATATACAATGACATTCTAGACTATTCTGTGCTTCCAACTTTTTTGCAACAGTTTGGGGAAGGCCCTTTCCTGTTTCAGCATGACAATGCCCCCGTACACAAAGCGAGGTCCATACAGAAATGGTTTGTTTTGATCGGTGTGGAAGAACTTGACTAGCCTGCACAGAGCCCAACATCAGTGTCCAACCTCACTAATGCTCTTGTGGCTGAGTGGAAGCCCCGCAGCAATGTTCCAACATCTAGTGGAAAGCCTTCCCAGAAGACTGGAGGCTGTTATAGTAGCAAAGGAGGGACCAACTCCATATTAATGCCCATGATTTTGGAATGAGATGTTGGACGAGCAGGTGTCCACATACTTTTGGTCATGTATTGTATATCTGTCTACATACCTCCATCTTTCAGATTGTTGATTAAGTTCAGGAGCAAAAAGTTACTAAAACCAAATCATTATCACTGTAGTAACCAGGTTTCAAACAGATATTGATATCACTTTCCATGAAGGTTTTTAAGGGGTATTTAAACAGTCCATGCATAAGTAAACTGCTGCTAGGTCATGCTTCCAAGATTCTGCCCCTAACCCCTGCCTTCCTATATAAGTGCACAGACATGTAATCAAAGCTGTTCTATTGGGGATTGATACGGTCACTGCAAGGCTGGGATACTGGCTATGTAATCCACTAATCTTAAGTGGGCCGCGCCTGGCTCACCTGTCGTGCTCTTAAGGAGAACAGGAAAGAGGGAGAGGGAGGAAACATATTCACCTGGCCATACACACTCTTTAGAGCAAGGACTTTACTCTGCTTCACAGAACATGAAGAGCATCTGGAGCTATTATCACAAGTGGGATCGTTTCATGAGTCTCCGGACGTGTTTTATATAATATCTCTTTTAGGTTGCAAAGTGCATGACCCGGATGTTATGATGCAGTTTCTGTAATGTAACAGAGCCAGTTTTAATTCAGAAAAGGAAAAACCTTTGTGCCACTCCTTTGTTGAATGTGTGTATGTCAAATCAAATCAATCAAATCAAATGTTATTTATCATATGTGCCGAATACAATAGGTGTAGACTTTACCGTGAAATGCTTACTTACAAGTCCTTTCCCAACAATGCAGAGTTAAAAAGTAAGAACAATTTGCTAAATAAGAAAAGAAAATAGTAGCATTATAAAATAACAAGAAGGAGGCTATATACAAGGAGTACCGGTACCAAGTCAATGTGCAAGAGGTAGTTGAGGTAGTTGAGGTAATTGAGGTAATATGTACAGTGCCATGAAAAAGTATTTGCCCTCTTTCTAATTTTCTCTACTTTTGCATATTTTTGATTTTGAATGTTATCAGATCTTCAACCAAAATGTAATATTAGATAAAGGGAATCTGAGTGAACAAATAACACAACAATTACATATATATTTCATTTATTTCATGAACAAAGTTACGCAACACCCAATGCCCTTGTGTGAAAAAGTAATTTCCCCCTTACACTCAATAACTGGCTGTACCACCTTTAGCTGCAATGACTCCAACAAAACACTTCCTGTAGATCAGTCTCTCACTTCGCTGTGGATGTCACTAAACCGATGTGGATGTGGTGGAGGAGTCAAGCGCAGGAAACAGAGGTTAGTCCAACAAGACTTTAATAGTCTAAATAACACGAGTGGAAAAACTCGACCTCGAAAAAACACAAAGTGGCGAGGGAAAATTACGCACACGCGTAAAACACTAAACATGAAACAAAACGGAATACAAGCACGTAGCATAGACAAAGTGGCAACAAAATAACAACACACAATTACCCTAGAGCAAAACAAGGAACTTATAAGACACGTAATCAACACCCAAACAGACACAGGTGTGACAGACAGACAAAAGCAATCAAATACAGAAACATAGAGCGGTGGCAGCTAGTACTCCGGGGACGGCGAACGCCGAAGCCTGCCCGAACCAGGAGGAGGAGCAGCCTCGGCCGAAACCATGACAGTACCCCCCTTGACGTCGCGTTCCAGCCGCACGCCGACCCCGGCCTCGGGGGCGGCCAGAGGACGCGGACCCGGGCGCGTGGGATGCCCACGGTGAAACTCAGTCAGGAGGGATGGATCGAGTATGTCCCTCCTGGGCACCCAGCACCGTTCCTCCGGACCGTACCCCTCCCACTCCACGAGATACTGGAGACCACTCCTCCGGCGCCTCGAGTCCAAGATGGTCCGGACCCTGTACGCCGGGGCCCCCTCGATGTCCAAAGGGGGCGGAGGGGTCTCTCCTATCTCATCTTCTTGGAGTGGGCCAGCTACCACCGGCCTGAGAAGAGACACATGGAACGAGGGGTTAATATTTTTATACTCAATTGGCAGTTGTAACCTGTAACACACCTCGTTCAATCTTCTCAGGACTTTGAAGGGCCCCACAAACCGCCGACCCAGCTTCCGGCAGGGCAGGCGGAGGGGCAGGTTCCGAGTCGAGAGCCAGACTCGATCTCCCGGTGCGTACACGGTCCCTCACTGCGGTGGCGATCGGCGCTCGCCTTTTGTTGACGGATGGCACGCTGCAGATGGACATGGGCAGCGTCCCACGTCTCCTCCGAGCGCCGAATCCACTCGTCCACCGCAGGGGCCTCGATCTGGCTCTCGTGCCACGGTGCCAGGACCGGCTGATAACCTAAAACACACTGGAAAGGTGTTAAGTTGGTGGAGGAGTGGCGGAGAGAGTTCTGGGCCATCTCTGCCCAGGGGATGAAACTCGACCACTCCTCCGGCCGGTCCCGGCAATAGGACCTCAAAAACCTACCCACATCCTGGTTGACACGTTCCACCTGCCCATTACTCTCTGGGTGGTACCCCAAGGTAAGGCTTACCGAGACCCCCAACCGTTCCATGAACGCTCCCCAAACTCTGGAAGTGAACTGGGGACCTCGGTCAGACACAATATCCTCGGGGACCCCATAGTGCCGGAACACATGGGTAAATAGGGCCTCAGCGGTTTGTAGGGCAGTAGGGAGACCCGGCATGGGAAGGAGATGACAGGCCTTGGAAAACCGATCCACAACGACCAATATGGTGGTATTCCCCTGGGAGGGGGGTAGGTCTGTTACAAAATCCACCGATAGGTGGGACCATGGTCGTTGTGGAACGGGCAGGGGATGTAGCTTACCCCTGGGCAAATGTCTAGGCGCCTTACACTGGGCACACACCGAGCAGGAGGAGACATAAACCCTCACATCCCTAGCTAACGTTGGCCACCAGTATTTCGTGCTAAGACAGTGCACGGTCCGGCCAATACCTGGATGTCCAGAGGAGGGTGATGTATGAGCCCAATAAACAAGACGATCACGGACCTCGAAAGCGGAGCGTACGTCCGCCCCACAGGACACTCGGGGAGTAGGGTCGGTACGCAGTGCCCGCTCGATTTCGTATCGACCTCCCATACCACCGGAGCCACCAAACAAGACTCCGGCAATATGGAAGTAGGCTCGTTGGACCTCTCCTCCGTGTCATACCGCCGGGACAGGGTGTCTGCCTTACCATTCTGGGACCCTGGGATGTATGTGATCTTAAAAACAAACCGGGTTAGGAACATATTCCACCTAGCCTGACGAGGGTTCAATCTCCTAGCTGCCCGGATGTACTCCAGGTTACGGTGATCAGTCAGAATGAGGAAAGGGTGTTGAGCCCCTCAAGCCAATGCCTCCCACACCTTTAGGGCTTGGACTACGGCTAACAGCTCCCTGTCCCCAACATCATAGTTGCGTTCCGCCCAGCTGAGCTTCTTAGAGTAGAAAGCACAGGGGCGGAGTTTAGGTGGCGCGCCGGACCGTTGTGACAGGACTGCCCCAATACCGGTCTCGGACGCGTCCACCTCAACCTGGAATGGTAAAGAGGGATCCGGATGCGCCAGCACCGGGCCCGAGGTGAACAGGTTCTTCAGTTTGACAAATGCCCTGTCCGCCTCAGCCGACCACTGCAAACGAACCGGACCCCTTTAGCAGGGACGTAATGGGAGCTGCAACCTGTCCAAAACCCCGAATAAACCTCCGGTAGTAATTAGCAAAACCCAAGAACTGCTGCACCTCTTTTACAGTGGTTGGAGTTTGCCAATTACGCACGGCCGATACCCGGTCTACCTCTATCTCCACACCAGACGCGGACAACCGATAACCCAAAAAGGAGACAGACTCCTGGAAGAACAGGCATTTCTCTGCCTTGACATACAAGTCATGCTCCAACAGTCTTCTCAACACTCGGCGCACCTGGGCTACATGCTCGGCTCGAGTAGCAGAGTACACTAGGATGTCGTCGATGTAAACTACTACCCCCTGCCCATGCATGTCCCGGAAAATCTCGTCAACAAAGGATTGGAAGACTGAAGGAGCATTCATTAACCCGTATGGCATAACGAGATACTCGTAATGACCCGAGGTGGTGCTAAATGCTGTCTTCCATTCATCCCCCTCCCTAATGCGCACCAGATTGTACGCGCTCCTGAGATCCAACTTTGTGAAGAACCGCGCTCCGCGTAATGATTCCGTCATCGTCGCAATCAGTGGAAGTGGGTAGCTGTATTTAACTGTGATCTGATTGAGACTACGATAATCAATACACGGGCGCAATCCCCCGTCCTTCTTCTTCACAAAGAAGAAACTCGAGGAGACTGGGGAAGTAGAGGACCGTATGTATCCCTGTGCCAAGGACTCGGTTATGTATGTCTCCATAGCCGCTGTTTCCTCTTGAGACAGGGGATACACACGACTCCGTGGAAGAGCCGCTCCTGTTTGGAGATTTATCGCACAGTCCCCCTGTCTATGAGGAGGTAGCCGTGTTGCCCTCGATTTGCTAAACACGAGTGCTAAATCCTCATACTCGGGGGGAATGCGCAGTGCGGGCACTTGGTTCGGACTCTCTACCGAGGTCGCCCCTACGGAAACACCTAGACATCTCCCTACACACTGGGCAGACCACTCCATAAGAGCCCTCTGTTGCCACGCTATGGTAGGATCATGGGTGCTTAACCAGGGAAGGCCCAACACCACGGGGTACGCAGGAGAGTCAATCAGATAAAACTGAATGATCTCCTCATGACCCCCCTGCGTCGTCATCGTCAGTGGTGCTGTGACCTCCCTGATCAGGCCCGACCCCAACGGCCGGCTGTCTAAGGCGTGGACAGGAAATGGAGCTTCTACCGGCCGAAGGGGAATTCCTAACCTACTACAAAATGCCCGATCAATAAAGTTCCCAGCTGCGCCTGAATCTACTAGCGCCTTATGCTGGGAATGAGGTGCCACCTGTGGAAACCTCACAGGAATACTCATGTGACCAACAGAGAGCTCTGGGTAAGTGGGGCGCCTACTCACCTGAAATGACTCCCCAGTGCGTGGCCTGTTGTCACCTCTCCCAGGAGACCCTCCCCAGCACCTGGCCGCAGTGTGTCCTCCACGACCGCAGGTGGTGCAGGAGATGGCCCCCCTCGGGTTCCCTCTCCTCCTCTCTCTAGCGCCAGCACCCCCGAGCTCCATGGGAATCGGCTCGGGGTGCTGGAGGGTGGACTGGACGACCCCCACTCGGGGACGTCCGCGGGTAGCCAGCAGGGTGTCCAGACGGATGGAAATGTCCACCAACTGGTCAAACGACAAGTTGGTGTCCCTGCAGGCCAGCTCCCGGCGAACGTCCTCTCGTAGACTACACCGGTACTGGTCGATGAGGGCCCTCTCATTCCACCCCGCATCCGCCGCTAGTGTCCGGAACTCCAGTGCGAACTCCTGTGCGCTCCTCTTCCCGCCGCTTTCCCCTCAGGTGGATGATCGAAGACAGCCCTGAAGCGGCGGGAGAACTCCGCGTAGGTGATGGTTGCGGCGTCTATTCCCCTCCATTCGGCGTTGGCCCACTCCAACGCCTTGCCGGAGAGACAGGAGATGAGGGCGGAGACGCTCCGTATCCCGAGGGCGCCCGGGTGTATGGTGGCAAGGTAAAGTTCCACCTGCAGGAGGAATCCCTGACACCCGGCTGCAGAACCCTCATATGCCCTTGGGAGCGAGAGCCGAATGCCACTGGGTTCCGGTGCTGAGAGAGGAGGACTGGCCGTTGGTGATGAGTTGTTGTAAGGGTCCTTGGCCACCTCTTGATTCACCAATCGGCACAGAGTGTTGGACACCTCGTCCATGGCGGTCCCGAGTTGCCGGATCATGGCGTCCTGGAAGTTGATCCGGTCCAGCAGGGATTCGGGTGCCGCCGCTGTTCCTGCTGACTCCATGAGGGTGTGTTGTTCTGTCACTAAACCGATGTGGATGTGGTGGAGGAGTCAAGCGCAGGAAACAGAGGTTAGTCCAACAAGACTTTAATAGTCTAAATAACACAAGTGGAAAAACTCGACCTCGAAAAAACACAAAGTGGCGAGGGAAAATTACGCACACGCGTAAAACACTAAACATGAAACAAAACGGAATACAAGCACGTAGCATAGACAAAGTGGCAACAAAATAACAACACACAATTACCCTAGAGCAAAACAAGGAACTTATAAGACACGTAATCAACACCCAAACAGACACAGGTGTGACAGACAGACAAAAGCAATCAAATACAGAAATATAGAGCGGTGGCAGCTAGTACTCCGGGGACGGCGAACGCCGAAGCCTGCCCGAACCAGGAGGAGGAGCAGCCTCGGCCGAAACCGTGACAGTGGAGCAATTTTGGCCCACTCTTCCATGCAGAATTGCTGTAACTCAGCGACATTTGTGGGTTTTCAAGCATGAACTGCTTGTTACAAGTCCTGCCACAATATCTCAATTGGGATTAGGTCTGGATTTTGACTAGGCCATTCAAAAACGTAAAATGTGTTGCTTTTTAGCCATTTTCATGTAGACTTGATTGTGTGTTTTGGATCATTGTCTTGCTGCATGACCCAGCTGAGCTTCAGCGTCAGCTCACAGACGGATGGCCTGACATTCTCCTGTAGAGTTCTCTGATACAGAGCAGAATTCATGGTTCCTTCTATTAAGGCAAGTCGTCCAGGTCCTGAGGCAGCAAAGCATCCCCAAACCATCACACTACCACCACCATGCTTGACCTTTGGTATGAGGTTCTTACTGTGGAATGCATTGTTTGGTTTTTGCCAGGCACAATGGGACCCATGTCGTCCAAAAGGTTATACTTTTGAATCATCTGTCCATAGAACATTCTTCCAAGAGTCTTGTTAATCATCCAGGTGCTTCCAGGTGCTTTTTGGCAAACTTGAGTCAACTTCTTGGACAACATGGGCCCCATTATGCCTGTCGAAAACCTGTGTTGGTGTGTTTGGACCATGATATGTGAGTGTGAGTGTGTAGTATGTGCACGGCACAACAGCTGCTTACTCATCCACTCTCTGTGTGAATTCACCCTCTCCAACCCATAGACATTAAAACCAGTAGATAGTGATAGGGTTGATGTCATCCACGTATTCCTATGGAAAACTCCCTATGGCGCATGAAGGTTTTTGAATTTGAAGCGCGCCATATTGCTGAATGGGGCTGAATGGCACCATCAAATCTCTAAGGATCATGGTGAAAGTGGCCGTAACAAGCAATGGTCGATGTAGTCGTTTTCATCCTGCCTGAGAGAGTCAACCGGGAGCCTCCTTGTAGCCTGCCGGCCCATGATTGGTCTGTGTCAGCACGTGGTCATGTGTGACGACTTAGTCATAATGGATCACTAATAAAATATCTCGATTTGTAGCGAACTTTAAAACAATTCACTGTGGGGATCGAACTTGATCATAATAAACACATTTTAGAGGCCAAAATGTCTGTCAATATTTTGGGGGGGGACTTTCTGGCGATCGTAATTTACATAGGCTTTCTAAGGCTTTTTGTACCGCTAGGTTGCTATGCAGTAGCCGACCAGCAGAGCTAGTGGCTTCACGCTTCAGACCGGACTCTGGGAGCCTGCTCCAACCCTTGTGTCTTACCAGACCCCTTTCATTCGGTCTATAAATACTCCAAATATCCCCCTAATAAATAAACAGGCTTTAAATAAGGAAATTATTAGCCTTTTAAGGCCCAGAATAGTGCTGCTTCTCTCCCCGTGGCTTTCATGTTAATGGAAGCTCTGAACAATCTTATTGTTACATTGTTACATTTCCTTCTCTTGCTGTCAAACCCTCATGTTACTCTTTATGAGGTTACACATAGTACTCTGGTCTCCCGTCCAGTGAGATCAACTAGTCTCAAGTATTTTGATGCAATACATATTTTTGGTTAATTAAAATATCAACATTCTTACACTTGAAATAGAATGCGCAAAATTATCAAGCATGCAATTATACTGTGCATGTGACATAGTTCACTGTCTGAGCTATTTCAAATCAGTTGTGTAAAGCCGCAGGTCAGGGACTATAGAGTAGAACCTGTTTAGCTTTTTATTGCCTTGTAAAAATCACCAGCCTTTTAAAGGTTGTACAGCAAGACTGTATAAAAACAAATATCTGAAATGCAGAGGAGAGAGAGAGAGAGAGAGAGAGAGAGAGAGAGAGAGAGAGAGAGAGAGAGAGAGAGAGAGAGAGAGAGAGAGAGAGAGACAAAGACACAGAGACAGACAGACAGACACAGACACAGACAAGAGGGAGAAGAAGAGAGAATGAGAGCGTTTCGGAGAGAGAGAGAGAACAAGAGAGAATGAGAGCGTTTCGGAGAGAGAGAGAGAACAAGAGAGAATGAGAGCGTTTCGGAGAGAGAGAGAGAACAAGAGAGAATGAGAGCGTTTCGGAGAGAGAGAGAAGACAAGAGAGAATGAGAGCGTTTCGGAGAGAGAGAGAACAACAGAGAATGAGAGCGTTTCGGAGAGAGAGAGAGAACAAGAGAGAACAAGAGCGTTTTGGAGAGAGAGAGAACAAGAGAGAATGAGAGCATTTCGGAGAGAAAGAGAGAACAAGAGAGAATGAGAGCGTTTCGGAGAGAGAGCGAGAGAGAGAACAAGAGAAAATCAGAGCGTTTCGGAGAGAGAGAGAGAGAGAGAGAGAGAACAATAGAGAATGAGAGCGTTTCGGAGAGAGAGAACAAGAGAGAATGAGAGCGTTTCGGAGAGAGAGAGAGAACAAGAGAGAATGAGAGCGTTACGGAGAGACAGAAGAGAACAAGAGAGAATGAGAGCGTTACGGAGAGAGAGAGAACAAGAGAGAATGAGAGTGTTACGGAGAGAGAGAGAGAACAAGAGAGAATGAGAGCGTTTTGGAGAGAGAGTGAGAGAGAGAACAAGAGAGAATCAGAGCGTTTCGGAGAGAGAGAGAGAGAGAGAACAAGAGAGAATGAAAGCGTTTCGGAGAGAGAGCGAGAGAGAGAACAAGAGAGAATCAGAGCATATCGGAAAGAGAGAGAACAAGAGAGAATGAGAGCGTTTCGGAGAAAGAGAGAGAACAAGAGAGAATGAGAGCGTTTCGGAAAGAGAGAAGAGAACAAGAGAGAATGAGAGCGTTTCGGAGAGAGAGAGAGAGAACAAGAGAGAATGAGAGCATTAAGGAGAGATAGAGAGAACAAGATATAATGAGAACGTTTCGGAGAGAGAACCAGACATAATGAGAGCGTTTCGGAGATTGAGAGAACAAGAGAGAATGAGAGCGTTTCGGAGAGAGAGAGAGAGAGAACAAGAGAGAATGAGAGCGTTTTGGAGAGAGAGAGAAAACAAGAGAGAATGAGAGCATTTCGGAGAGAGAGAGAGAACAAGAGAGAATGAGAGCATTAAGGAGAGACAGAGCACACGAGAGAATCAAAGCGTTTCGAAGAGAGAGAGAGAACAAGACAGAATGAGAGCGTTACGGAGAGAGAGAGAACAAGAGAGAATGAGAGCGTTTCGGAGAGAGAGAGAGAACAAGAGAGAATGAGAGCATTTCGGAGAGAGAGAGACAGAGAACAAGAGAGAATGGGAGTGTTTCGGACAGAGACAGAAGAGAACAAGAGCATTTCGTAGAGAGAGAGAGAGAACAAGAGAGAATGAGAGCGTTTCGGAGAGAGAGAGAGAGAGAACATGAATGCCTGTTTGCAGATCTTACCAGTTGCAAAACAAGAACAAATGTAATATTTAATACCAAACGAGGGCACATATGGAAAATAGTTATTTACAACAATTTCCCTTTCTCAGAAAAGAGAGGCATCAGCCAAGGATGTCAGATCAGCATTTTTGAAGAAGCTGACCAGAGCAACACGTATCAAACAGTAAACTTATATAATAATGGAACTGTATTGATACAAGGCAATGATTCAAGCCTCCAGGCTTTTGAGAATATGTTTGCTACCCTAAAAGCAGAAGCTGAACTCATCTCAGAAACTGAGGAACAAGTCAAGGAGGGAGATGGAAAAAAGCAGGCCCCAACGGTCTCTGTGACCCAGCAAGAAGCCCTCAGTGTCCCTCTACCTACCTCACCTGCAGTAGACAAAGCCAAGGACATGCCTACAACACCAAGAACACCTGCTATGCAACGTTTCCACAACACCCTCTCTCTCGTCGAAGCAGAGGTCATAGAACTCAGAGAGAACAAGCTTCAAGAGGAGGACACTGTCCAGAAACTAAAAGAAGAGATGAAACAGTTCAGGGAGGAGAGCAGAGCATCTATTGCTAAATTAGAAAGCAGAATGGACAAACTGAGTCAGACAAATGATGACCTCAGAAACCATCTGAGCACAACAAGAAAGGAGTTAGAACAAAGAGAGAGGTACATTGACACCCTCAACCAGCAGCTAGTCAATATGTCCTCTGCATCTAGAGAACATGTCCACCAGCCTGGTACAACACAAGCAGAACCTGAGACCAGCATGGCCTCCACCAGACAGCCTGATGACACTGCACCCGCCTACCAGTCTGCTCCAGCCCAGATCAGCCAACCAGCGTCCCAGTCTGCTCTAGACCAGGTCAGCCTACCTGCGTCCCAGTCTGCTCCAGCACAGTGTGCTCCAGCCCAGGTCAACCTACCAGCCTCTAAGTCTGCTCCAGCCCAGGTCAGCCAACCAGCCTCCCAGTCTGCTCCAGCCCAGGTCAGAATACTAGTCTCCTAGTCTGCTCCACCCAGACAGTCACCCACAACTGCAATCCTTATAGATTCAAATGGGAAGTTCTTAGTCCAGGAAAGATTATTTCCTAGACACCAGGTGTATAAGTTCTGGTGTCCTACAACTGACAGTGCAATGCAGCTACTCAGTCAGACCAGGATTGACACCCCCGACAACATCATCATCCACACTGGCACAAATGACCTTCATGCCAAAGGTGAAAATGTATCTGGGGCAGTGAGAAGAGTAGCAGAACGGGCAAAGGCTATGTTCCCAACAACCAATATAGTTGTGTCCACCCTCCTACCAAGAAAAGACTTCCCAGGACAGTTGATCGACAAAATAAATCAACAGATCACTGTGGACTGTGCCTCACTGCTCAACGTTAGAATGGCTCACCATCCCACTCTGACATGTGAACACTTATATGATAATGTACATCTTGATCAGGACAGTGTCAGAACTTTTGCTAAGGACCTAAAGGATGCAACACTTGGCAGGGACCCACACACCCATCACCCCAGCAGCAGAGCCCCCCTGCCCCACCTTCTGAAACAACAGTACCCCCACCATCCCCAGGAGAGAAGAGCCAGACACGGCTTATTACAGCACAGCTCTACAAGACCGGGTCCAACACAGCACAGATTTGCCAGACCAGACCCGCCTCAGGATAGCACGACCAGACCCGGCCCGCCTCAGGACAGCACGACCAGACCCGTCCCATCACAACACAGCTCTACTAGACCAGGCCCATCACAACACAGCTCTACAAGACCAGGCCCAACACAGCACAGATTTACCAGACCAGGCCCACCACAACACAGCTCTACAAGACTGGGCCCAACACAGCACAGATTTACCAGACCAGACCCGCCTCAGGACAGCACGACCAGACCAGGCCCGCCTCAGGACAGCACGACCAAGCCCGTCCCATCACAACACAGCTCTGCCAGACCCGGCCCATCACAACACAGCTCTACTAGACCCGGCCCATCACAACACAGCTCTACTAGACCCGGCCTATCACAACACAGTTCTACTGGACCCGGCCCATCACAACACAGCACTGACCACTACTCCAGGGTCGGTCAGAACACTGTCCTTCAGAGAAGTACACCACATGATGCAGTCCACGCCATGTATCATTCAGATCATCAGCCTACATATGCTGAGGTAACCTCTGGCAAAAGACACCTAGAACTATCAGAGATAGGAGAGGTGCGCCAACTACTGCATCTAATATGCAGACTACTGGGCTAGACAGACCCTTTAATTCACACGCACGCACACGCGCACACACACACAGGGTTGCAGATTGCATTGCATTGTACTTATTTTTTGGGCCATTCTTATTAATTTGTTTACAACTATCCTTTATTTTATTGGCACTGGTATTATAATAATAGTGATGTGTAATGGTGTGTGTGTGTGTGTGTGTATGTGTTTGTATATGTGTATGTGTATATGTACGTATGTATGTATGTATGTATGTATGTATACATGTATATATGTATGTATATGTATGTGTGTATATATATATACATACAGTGGGGAAAAAAAGTATTTAGTCAGCCACCAATTGTGCAAGTTCTCCCACTTAAAAAGATGAGAGAGGCCTGTAATTTTCATCATAGGTACACGTCAACTATGACAGACAAATTGAGAAAAGAAAATCCAGAAAATCACATTGTAGGATTTTTTATGAATTTATTTGCAAATTATGGTGGAAAATAAGTATTTGGTCACCTACAAACAAGCAAGATTTCTGGCTCTCACAGACCTGTAACTTCTTCTTTAAGAGGCTCCTCTGTCCTCCACTCGTTACCTGTATTAATGGCACCTGTTTGAACTTGTTATCAGTATAAAAGACACCTGTCCACAACCTCAAACAGTCACACTCCAAACTCCACTATGGCCAAGACCAAAGAGTTGTCAAAGCACACCAGAAACAAAAGTGTAGACCTGCACCAGGCTGGGAAGACTGAATCTGCAATAGGTAAGCAGCTTGGTTTGAAGAAATCAACTGTGGGAGCAATTATTAGAAATGGAAGACATACAAGACCACTGATAATCTCCCTCGATCTGGGGCTCCACGCAAGATCTCACCCCGTGGGGTCAAAATGATCACAAGAACGGTGAGCAAAAATCCCAGAACCACACGGGGGACCTAGTGAATGACCTGCAGAGAGCTGGGACCAAAGTAACAAAGCCTACCATCAGTAACACACTACGCCGCCAGGACTCAAATCCTGCAGTGCCAGACGTGTCCCCCCTGCTTAAGCCAGTACATGTCCAGGCCCGTCTGAAGTTTGCTAGAGTGCATTTGGATGATCCAGAAGAGGATTGGGAGAATGTCATATGGTCAGATGAAACCAAAATAGAACTTTTTGGTAAAAACTCAACTCGTCGTGTTTGGAGGACAAAGAATGCTGAGTTGCATCCAAAGAACACCATACCTACTGTGAAGCATGGGGGTGGAAACATCATGCTTTAGGGGCTGTTTTTTCTGCAAAGGGACCAGGACAACTGATCCGTGTAAAGGAAAGAATGAATGGGGCCATGTATCGAAGTCGAGATTTGAGTGAAAACCTCCTTCCATCAGCAAGGGCATTGAAGATGAAACATGGCTGGGTCTTTCAGCATGACAATGATCCCAAACACACCACCCGAGCAACGAAGGAGTGGCTTCGTAAGAAGCATTTCAAGGTCCTGGAGTGGCCTAGCCAGTCTCCAGATCTCAACCCCATAGAACATCTTTGGAGGAGTTGAAAGTCCGTGTTGCCCAGCGACAGCCCCAAAACATCACTGCTCTAGAGGAGATCTGCATGGATGAATGGGCCAAAATACCAGCAACAGTGTGTGAAAACCTTGTGAAGACTTACAGAAAACGTTTGACCTGTGTCATTGCCAACAAAGGGTATATAACAAAGTATTGAGAAACTTTTGTTATTGACCAAATACTTATTTTCCACCATAATTTGCAAATAAATTCATAAAAAATCCTACAATGTGAATTTCTGGATAAAATTTTCATCTTTGTCTGTCATAGTTGATGTGTACATATGATGAAAATTACAGGCCTCTCTCATCTTTTTTAAGTGGGAGAACTTTGCACAATTGGTGGCTGACTAAATACTTTTTCCCTCACTGTATATACATACGGTGGGGAAAAAAAAGTATTTAGTCAGCCACCAATTGTGCAAGTTCTCCCACTTTAAAAGATGAGAGAGGCCTGTAATTTTCATCATAGTACACGTCAACTATAGACAGACAAATTGAGAAAGAAAATCCAGAAAATCACATTGTAGGATTTTTTATGAATTTATTTGCAAATTATGTGGAAAATATATTTGGTCACCTACAAACAAGCAAGATTTCTGGCTCTCTGGCAGAACCTGTAACTTCTTCTTTAAGAGGCTCCTCTGTCCTCACTCGTTAACCTGTATTAATGGCACCTGTTTGAACTTGTTATCAGTATAAAGACACCTGTCCACAACCTCAAACAGTCACACTCCAAACTCCACTATGGCCAAGACCAAAGAGTTGTCAAAGCCACCAGAAACAAAAGTGTAGACCTGCACCAGGCTGGGAAGACTGAATCTGCAATAGGTAGCAGCTTGGTTTGAAGAAATCAACTGTGGGAGCAATTATTAGAAAATGGAGACATACAAGACCACTAATAATCTCCCTCGATCTGGGGCTCACGAAAGATCTCACCCCGTAGGGGGTCAAATGATCACAAGAAGCGGTGAGCAAAATCCCAGAACCACACGGGGGACCTAGTGAATGACCTGCAGAGAGCTGGGACCAAAGTAACAAACCTACCATCAGTAACACACTACGCCACCAGGGACTCAAATCCTGCAATGCCACCATATCCCCTGCTAAGCCGGTACATGTCCAGGCCCGTCTGAAGTTTGCTAGAGTGCATTTGAATGATCCAGAAGAGGATTGGGAGAATGTCCTTATGGTCAGATGAAACCAAAATAGAACTTTTTGGTAAAAACTCAACTCAATAAGCGTTTTGGAGGACAAAGAATGCTGAGATTGCATCCAAAGAACACCGATACCTACTGTGAAGCATGGGGGGTGTCGAAGCATCTGCTTTGGGGCTGTTTCTGCAAAAGGACCATGGACAACTGATCCGTGTAAAGGAAAGAATGAATGGGGCCATGTATCTGTGAGATTTTTGATGAAAACTCTCCTTCCATCAGCAAGGGCATTGAAGATGAAACATGGCTGGGTCTTTCAGCATGACAATGATCCCAAACACACCACCGGGCAACGGAGTGGCTTCCGTAAGAAGCATTTCAAGGTCCTGGAGTGGCCTAGCCGTCTCCAGATCTCAACCCCATAGAACATCTTTGGAGGGGAGTTGAAAGTCCGTGTTGCCCAACGACAGCCCAAAAACATCACTGCTCTAGAGGGGATCTGCATGGAGGAATGGGCCAAAATACCAGCAACAGTGTGTGAAAACCTTGTGAAGACTTACAGAAAACGTTTGACCTGTGTCATTGCCAACAAAGGGTATATGGGAACGTATTGAGAAACTTTTGATTTATTGACCAAATACTTATTTTCCACCATAATTTGCAGAATAAATTCATAAAAATCCTAAGCAATGTGATTTTCTGGATTTTTTTTCTCATTTGTCTGTCATAGTTGATGTGTACATATGATGAAAATCCGGCCTCTCTCTATCTTTTAAGTGGGGAGAACTTTGCACACATTGGTGGCTGACTAAATACTTTTTCCCCCTCTGTATATATTACTATTATTGTTATTTTCATTTTTCAATGTACTTTACTCAAACCAGTGAATATCACTTGTATAAATGATCATGATCATTAACTATCAGCTCTTCTGGAATATCCAGGGCCTGTACTCTTTCACATTTTGGTTATAAAACAACAATTCCAGAATTGATTTAAAACAGAAAGACTCAGTAAATCATCATTTGGCATAAGCAGGACTAGCTGAATGAAATGAAAAAAGGTACTCTTTAATCATTTGGTTAAACTTAACAAAGGTACAATCTATTGTGACAATGATGTCTACATATGTGCAGCTTATGCTCCTCCTTCCAGATTCATCATTGCGTATGATGATCAAGTTTTTTGACAATCTCCATACAGAAATCATTCAATTCTCAGGCAGAGGGTAAAGTGCTTCTTTGTGGAGATTTCAATGCAAGAACAGGTTCTGAGCCTGACTACACTGATGACGGAGGTAACCACCACATGTTGGGACACCCCTCCTTGTACAGTAGCCCCAATTATAAATAATAGAAACGGTCCTGACCAAATACTGAACAAAATGGGAAGGGAGTTGAGTGCATCTCTGTCGAGCCTTGGGCCTGTACATGTTAATGGTAGAATCAGAGGAGGGACTCTTTAGGTCAGTTTACTTACTGCTCAGCTCTTGGGACAAAGTGTAGAAGTCGATTATGCCATCACTGATATTGACCCCTCCTCCATTAGTGCATTCAATGTGTCGACCACAGGGACACCATTGTCAGATCACAGTCAGATCAACGTGTTTCTCTGAAGAAATTAACCGTGGCAATATTCATCCAAAAAAACAGCCAAAATAAACTCCTACAAAATGAACCAATCGTACAGATGGGCTCAAAACAGTGCAGAGAGATTCATTGTAACATTGAACTCCAAAAATGAAATGATGAACTCTACACAGTTTTCAATTACTCACAATACCAAAAGCCAATAAAGAATGTGTCAATTGGCTACTCAAAACATCAAATTCCACTTTTCCAAAAGCAGCAAAGCAAATTTGAGAAAACTAAAGAAATGCAACATCAGAAACAAAAAACAAAATGTTTCTGAAAAATGGTTCTGATAACGAAAATGTAAAACAATTAGAAAAACACCTAAGACAAATGTCAAATGAAAAACATAACAGCAAAACAACCCAGATCGCCTCGAATATTTTGAAACTCCTGAAAACAGTATAAACATACCTAAAAACGCAAGAAATTGAATTATACCAACAAGACACTTGATGAAATTTGAAAGTGCAATTGACCAAAATCAGTTCTGGGACATAGGAACAATTCTAAGCATGACAAAGCCACAAGAATTAGCCATACAAGATGAAGGAATTTGGAAAACTTATTTTGATAATCTATACAAAAACATCCCCAAAAGACTTACAACGGAACCAATTAGAAATTCAAGAAAATTGAACATCCTTGAATAGGTCATTAAAAACAACCAAAATCCTTAGTACACCAATAACCAAACAAGAACATAAATGAAAGCTCAAATCTATAAAATCAAAGAAGCTTGTGGTCTAGATAACATCAGAAATTAAATGTGAAAAACAGCACACCTGAGTTGCAAATGCTGTGCTTGGTTGTTCAACATAGTTTTAACTTCTGGCTTGCTTCCCCTTATGTACTAGAACCAGGGGCCCATCTCCCTATCCACAAAAGTGGAGACAAATCAGACCCCCAATAATTACAGGGAATTTGCGTAAACAGCAACTTGGGGAAAGGTTTTCTGTATTATTTAGAATTCAAAATTCAAACCTTTCTTCAAGAGAAAAATTTAATAAGTAAATGTCGTAAATTGGCTTTCTCCCTAACCATCGTTACTACATGACCATATACTACACCTACACACTAATTAATAAACACGGCCACCCAAAAAAAGAGGCGCCAAATCTTTGCTTGCTTTATTGACATGTTAATAAAGCATTTGATTCTATTTGGCATGAAGGGCTATTCTACAAATTCTCAAAGTGGGCTTGGTGTAGTTGTATGACTTAATAAAATGTATGTACAGAAAACAAGTGTACAGTAAAATCAAAACCAAAGAACATAATTATTTTCACAACGTCGAGGTGTGAGACAAGGGCTGCAGTTTGAGTCAAATCTTTTTCAACATTTATATCAATGAATTAGCAGACATGTTAAAACATTCTCCAGCCCAGGACTCACTAATTATTTGACACTAGGAGGTAAGTAATGACCTGCTAGGTATGCTGATGACTTGGTTTTCTATCACCAACCACAGAGCAATATTGCAATCATTGGGCCTGCGTAAATTTCAAAAAAACTAAAATCAAGATTTTCCCACAAAAAAAAACAAAGATGCTCAGAAACACAAATATAAATTCACCTGAACAACACCATAATTGAACACACTAAAATTACACATAGCTTGGTCTGACCATATCTGCATCGGGAAACTTAATATGGCCAGTGAATGCACTCAAAGAAAAAGCCCGTAGCAGCATTATATGCCAATAAAAATGAAATTATTCAAAATCAACATCCCAATTAGAATTTGGACCAAAATATTTGACAGTGTAATCCCTACCAATAGCTCTTTCCGAGGTTTACGCCACTCAATAAACTGGAATTTAAAATAAGGGACAAACATCAATTGAAGCCCTACATGCAGAATTCTGTAGGAAAAATCTACAAGTCCAGAGAAATGACACCAACTAATGCATGTAGGGCAGAATTGGGCCGCTTTCAGTAAGTAATGAAAATACAGAAAAAATTAAATTTTGGCTAAGCATCTAAATTCAAGTCCAAATTCAAGTCTGCAATTATTTAAAGCACTTCAAACCCAAGAGCTGAGCCCAGAACGAAGCCCTCTCAGTCAAGCTAAGTGTTGAACCTAACCAACCAAGCTGACACCTAGAACTGAACTTCAAAAGAAAAGAATTCCAATTAACAAAATCATGAACCAATCAAAGGGACTCATATTCACAACATTGGAAAAACGAAACAAAATCCCAAAGCCGACTAAATTGCTATCTGACCCTAAACAGAGAATATGAATTTGCTTGATTATCTCTACTCTCACGAGATATGAAGCAGAGACAAGATCCTTACCAAGTACAGGCTGAGTGACCATCAATTGGCAATAGACACCGGCCAGACATAAAAAGACATGGCCACCCAAAAGAGGAGTGGTCTCACGACAGGGGAGGTAGAAACAGAAATGCACTTTCTCCTTTACTGTGATAAATATTCTCACAAAGAGATTCATATTCACAGAAATGTTTACCATTTTATTCCAAATTTTAACCTATTAAACCCAGAGAAAAAACTAAAAATACTCGCAGGCGAAGGAGCAATGCTATTCTATGACAAATTTGTCTTACTGCATAGCCTGAGGGACACTGAATAACTCTGCATAGTAAATAAGTACCTACTTATTATTATTATTGTTATTACTATTATTGTTATTACCATTATTATTGTTGTTTATCATTCCAAATAGTAGTGGTATGGGTGGTAATGGTAATGATGGCAGGTTTAATGATGGCGGTGGTAGTAGTGGTAGTAATGATGATGGTAGTTCAGTACTGCTATAATGGTGAAGATGACCGTTATTTAGTTATAAGTTAGTTATAGTTTCATTTTCCATATTTAGATTTGTATTATTTATTATATTTATACTATTTGACTGTTCCATTTTATTATTATTATTTATTTATTATTATTTCACTACCATTTTTTTTATTATTTGTTATTCTTAATTATTTTATTACAATGTATATTGTATACATTGTTGCTTAGGCAATATTGACGCAATGTTTTTCATGCCAATAAAGCAGCTTGAATTGAATATAATTGAATGAGAGCATTTCGGAGAGAGAGAGAGAACAAGAGAGAATCAAAGCATTTCGAAGACAGAGAGAGAACAAGAGACAATGAGAGCGTTTCGGAGAGAGAGAGAGAACAAGAGAGAATGAGAGCGTTTCGAAGAGAGAGTGAACAAAAGAGAATGAGAGCGTTTCTGAGAGAGAGAGAGAGAACAAGAGAGAATGAGAGCGTTTCGGATAGAGAGAGAGAACAAGAGTGTTTTGGAGAGAGAGAGAGAACAACAGAGAACGAGAGCGTTTTGGAGAGAGAGAACACGATAGAATAGAGCGTTTCTCCGAGAGAGAAACGAGGAGAGAATGAGCATTTTTGGAGAGAGAGAGAGAGAACAAGAGAGAATGAGAGCATTTCTGAGAGAGAGAGAGAACACGAGAGAATGAGAGCATTTCAGAGAGAGAGTGACAAAAAGAGAATGAGAGCGTTTCTAAGAGAGAGAGAGAACAAGAGAGAATGAGAGCGTTTCGGCGAGAGAGAGTGAACAAAAGCGTTTTGGAGAGAGAGAGAGAACAAGAGAGAAACTGAGAGCACTTTGGAGAGAGAACACGAGAGAATGAGAGCGTTTCCGAGAGAGAGGAATGAGAGAGAATGATGAGCATTTGGAGAGAGAGAGAGAACAAGAGAGAATGAGAGCGTTTCCCGAGAGAGAGAACGAGAGAGAATAGAGAGCGTTTCAAAGTGAAGGAGAGAGAACAAGAGAGAATGAGAGCATTTCTGAGAGAGAGAGCCAGAACACAAGAGAATGAGGCGTTTCGGGAGAGAGAGTGACCAAGAGAGAATTCGAGCCGAAGTTTCTAAGAGGAGAGAGAGAGAACAAGAGGGAAATGAGAGAGAATGATAGCGCTTTGGGAGAGAGAGATAGAGAGAACAAGAGAGAATGAGAGCTTTTCTGAGAGAGAGAAAACAAGAGACAATGAGAGCAATTCAGAAAGAGAGAGAGAACAAGAGAGAATGAGAGCGTTTGGAGACAGAAGGCGCAGAACAAGAGAGAATGAGAGCGTTTCGGAGAGAGAGAACACGAGAGAATGAGAGCGTTTCTAAGAGAGAGAGATAACAAGAG